>NC_141621.1:24514502-24682717 GCF_047967505.1 Dipteris shenzhenensis
AAGGATGGCCTTGTATTCCCTCAAGAGCCTGGGGAAGCGAAGCATCACTAGAGAACGGGGGACATGGCGAGCCGAGTCCATGTCCTCTACTGTAAATCTGTGACATTCCCAATGCTGCTTATCAATGCTGGATGCAGGACTGTGGATGAATACCGGACATGCTGTTGTATGCTGACTGCTGCGTGGGCTGAATGCTGAGAATGGAGGCTGACAACTGAAGATTAAACTGCATGAGCTGAATGCTGAGTTGAATGGGATGGGACACAAAATCATCCGAAAGGAAAATACATCATCAACAATGCGCCAACTAGGTGGCCTCATCGTAATACAGCTAAGATGCCAAAAATGGCTACAAAAATCCTAGATACAAAATGAAATGAAATAGAGTACCAAAAATGCCTAGATACAAAACCTAGATACAAAATGTATAATATGAAATATGAGGAACATCGTCTTCCCTAACGAGTCTGTGATCCAAAGAAATGATGGAAGTCATGGCCATCGACGAGAGAGAGAGAGAGAGAGAGAGAGAGAGAGAGAGAGAGTTTCTAGTTTTTTGGAAGTTTTTGTTTCTTGACTTGCTTGTTTATTTTTGCTTAAGTCACCTGCTTCGTTTCTTCTTTATTTCTTGTTTTCATTCTCTATTGTTTATTTGACGTATTTTAGTAAGCACTGTTTATTTGACGTCTTCCTTTTGCTTTTCATAAAAGTTTTTGTTTACCTCTTTTTTCTTCTCTTTCATTTTCTCTCTCTCTTTTTTTTTTTTTTCCTTTGTAGATTTTTGATTTTAGAACAACAAAATTTCTAAATTTGTATGATTGGACTTATTCTAGTCTTACAAAGGTATATGGTATTTCTTACTGCTGGATGCAAGACTGGGGATGAATCCCAGACTTGTTGTGGTATTCTGACTGCTGCGTGGGCTGAATGCTGAGAATGGAGGCTGACTACTGGAGACTAAACTGCATGAGCTGAATGCTGAAATGAATGGGATAGTATTTCCTTTTATACTCTTTTAGGGCAGACTGGCCGACCCTGGTCGGCTGTCAACGCCAATCATTGGCCCTGGTCTGTTGGAATGGTCACCTCCCCATCTGTAAGCCCCCATATGAGGAGAGCATGGGGGAGGTGAACCTAGGAAAAGAGAGAGGGAGGGTGCTGCCACATGGGCAGCACCTCACACAAAGAAAGGAGAGTACACGGCAGAAGGAAGCTTGCCTCGAGGGCAGATCTGGCAGAGAATGGCCAGCTGACTGTCAAGGACAGAGCAGAGCAGACCTGCACAGCATCTCCATCAAGGAACGAAGGCGCAATGACGTCAGCCACTGTACGGGCTGCTGCAGGGCAGTGTACGGATTATTGCTGTCATGACAAGAGAAATCACTAATCCGTGATTAGTAGACATTAAAACATTATTATATATTATATGCCAATGGTGTAACATGTATATGTATTTATGATGGACATCGATCGATTTGTTATGGCGATGGATCATTTGAGTAGATATGACTAGTCGAGCTGGAGCCACTGCTTCAGACGGCATCGAATTTGGACATGTGGGGTGTCCTAACGGGGTGATCCCCCCGTGCGAATAGACCCTTAAAACCCTTAAACCGTGGGAAAAAGAGACCCCCTCCGTTCTCTCCAACGGAAAGTCGGATCGGAACAAGATTTTAAGGGGGTGATCCACCCATCAAGTATCCCCTAGAAGTAGTTTTTCGACACAAGCGAAGTGGGAGTCGGATTAAGTACCACCAACTCTACAACACTTGACTTTTGTTGTAAAATAAACCCCTTTTCTGAAATTACAGCAAGCCATTTTCTCTTGTATTACTAAAAGGAAAGAATGGAAGGAGGAGGGATATTTAATAATGAACTTGTCCTTTTTCCTCCACTACCAGGAGGACATAGGGAGAGAACACCATCACCTCCTCCTGAAGAGGATAATGTAGATGAGAGTTTTACACATATTGAGTATGATAACCCACGTATAGAATTACCTTCATCTCTCCTTCAAGAATATATATACCGTTGTAAGACTAGAATAAGTCCAATCATACAAATTTAGATTTTTTGTTGTTGAAGGAAATTTCTTTCAAGAATCTCTTGATAGGGAGATTTCCTTTAGAAATGAAGGGAGAAATGAGTCCATCCAAGAGCAAGGCGCTGAGTTTACGCCCTTAACTCAAAATCCCATACATATGGATTATAATCCAAAGAGAGCTAAATTCCAACCACGAGAGAGAAAAGAGTTCCCAAAGTATGATGGAGCAAGAGGGGCATATAAAATCCTCAATTGGATTCGCCATTTTGAGCTATATTTCACCCATCAAGATAAGACTGATCACGACAAGCTTGCTTTTGTCACACTGCATCTACAAAAGGATGCTTTAATGTGGTGGTCCTTATCACAAACGGGAAAAGAGCCTATTCTTCAATGGTCCAAATTTGTAGAGCAGCTTAAGGCCACTTTCATGCCTCCAAGGCATGAAGAAGAATTGGCCATCTGCTGGGAAAGGTTCAGTGAATTTGAAAACGAGAGTAACGCTGAATTTATAGCTAGGTTCTGGAAACTCTCTTTAGAGTTACCTGAGAAGAGCGAGGATGATAGAAGGAAGAAGTATTTAGCAGTCCTAACCTCGAAAGTGAGGTATGAGGTTGAAATGTTCAACCCAACCACCTTGAAAGACCTCACTAAATTGGCTGAGGTTGCTAAGAGGAAATTGAATCCTCGTAAACCCTTCAACAAAGGAAATGAGAAAGCCATTGTACAAAATGTTAACAGCCAATCATGTCCTGGATGGATACCATTTCCTTCCATGACTGACGATGAGAAGAAAAAGCTAATTAAGGAGGGTAAATGTTTCGGATGTAAGAAACATAAGCCAGGGCATCCATGGCATAAATGTCCTACTCTATTAGCCAAAATTGCCAAAACAAATTCTGTCAAAGTGAAAGGCAAAGCATCCAAGCAGGAGGGTGAGGCTTCTATCTCCTCATCTCAAGACTCTACGGTGAACGTAGAACTAAGAGTAAATGCTATCCATTCAGCCAACATTGGTGTATGGATGTGTGAACTAAATAGAGAGCAGGCATATTCATTGTAGAGTATGGAAAGAGAATAAAGAATCTTCTCCTCCATGTAGAGCATCTTATAGGATGAATAGGGCTGAAATAGAAGAGTTAAAAAGAAAAAAGAGATTGAAGGTTTGTAGTTTCTATAGACTAAGTAGTTCTCCATGGCAATATCATCTATAGCCAAGCTCTACCTAGTTCAATGAAACACTTGGGTGAGAGAATTGTTTTAATACTGACCAGTTTGTTGAGAATATGTTTCAGCTTATTGAGCAGGTTACTATAAAGAGATTTCAGCAGCTAAGTATTCAGAAGAGGATTCTGAGTATGAAGAGATACTGAAGAGGCACTGCAGTGGTACTTCTGCATTTTGAATATTCAGCATCAAGAGGAACCAGAACTTGAAAGCCCATTTATACTCTATGGTACCCAGGCTGAAGTTGAGTAATTATGATGCAGGAGAGCCTATGACATGGGTATGTATAGCCAAGCAGTTGGCTATCTTATATACCTGTAAAACACTAGACCTAATATTCAATGTGCTGTTTCCCAAACCAGCAAGTTATGCGCAGTCCCAATACTAAGCATTGGGAAGTAGTTAAGTTTATTTTTCCAATACCTACAGAATACATAAAATCTTGGTTTTTGTTTATCCAAGAAGGGGGCCAGCTTGCAATTATATAATTTCAATGATTCAGATTAGACAGGTGATAATGATACCCGAAACCAGTGGGAATTGTTTTTTCTTGGCAAGTCATGCAAATCATGGATAAGTAAGAGACAACCCACTATTGCCACCTCTACCTGTGACAGTAGATTGTGTATGGTTGAGGAGGTTACTTGGAGACAACCCACTATTGCCACCTCTACCTTGCTACACAGTAGATTGTGTATGGTTAAGGAGGTTGCTTGGAGATCTTCGTGAGTGTTACCAAACACCCCCTACCTATGAAGCCTCACCTCACTACACTTTGTTTCCTTTCTATTGTATGTTATATATATGCCTTTGTAAGACTAGAATGTATCCAATCGTACAAATTCAGATTTTTTGTTGTTCTAAAGGAAGGCAAATACATATGGTTTTCATTTTGAGGAAAGTTTGTATGAGAAAGTTGTAGACTGTTCAGCAGGCTACAGTTTTGATACACTATAATTCACATCATTAAATTGTTTAGAAGGTGAAACAATGGTTTAAAAATTGTGGAGAAGCATTTTAGAATTCCATGTCGAGTTTTAAAATGCAGATTTGAGGCCCTGAACGGTGGATTTTGGCAAACTGAGATGAAGACATGAATTATAGAGAATCGTAAAATGGTCGGAAGTAGTCTTTTTTATTATCTTCAGATTCTTCACCAAGTGGGAGATATGGGTCTTCAAAGATGGCAGATTTCCAGTGTTTTTATTTATTTTTTTAAAAAGAAAATTTTCTAAATCAAGGTTGTGGATCTATTTTTTAAAAGTGAGTTCCAAAGTAGATCCACACTTGGGAAAAGGGCCGATGTTTGAAAGGAGTAGCTTCTGTTTAGAGAGATCGTGGATTTCTATGCAGATCCGTACAAAGGAATCAGATTGGGACTAGGATCAAGGTTCCGAGACACGGATCACGAGATTGGCATTGTGATTCGTCTTCTATCTTCGATTAAGATTGAAATTGTGATTGTGAATGAGACTGCGATTGAGATACTGGATAGAGCACACGGGCGGCGGGGTGGAGCTTCTCTCTTCTTTTTGGAAGTGTTTTCTTTTGTAAAAGAATAGAGAAATGTCATACTTCTCCAATTTCAAATTGGTTGTTTGCGTGAATTCTCAATCTCTGTGACTTGGCACCTTACACTACCATTCTTGGTGACAGACAGGACTGCTATGGCTGTGGCAAGGAATCCAATTTTAACTTCCAGTATCATTAAACTTCCAGTGCTAATAAAGAAGAAAATTATTAGCCCTTAAAATCAGTCCCCCCACATAGATCTGTAATATATAGATGAGGAAGATTCAGTACATGACCACTTGACGAAGGTCAAGGGGGTGAGGGATCGACTAGCATCGGTTGGTTAGAAGGTAGACTCAAGCTAGTTAGCCTTGATGGTACTTGGGATGCTACCCCAGAGTTTCAAGAGCTTCGTTAAGATTGTGACAGCAGGACAGAGGACCAAACCTCTAACTTTTAAGGAGTTGGGTCCATTATTGCTACAGGATGAGGCCCGGGAGAAGCTCTATAACAAAGATAACAACGAAAAGGCATTGTCGGAAAAGGACAAAGCTGACAAAGGATAGGGCAAGCCTAGTGGTGGCAAGCCTAAGAAGGATAATTTTGGAGATGAAGAGGACACTTCAGTTAGAAGAGGCAGCAGAAGAAGTGCTTCTATTGTGACGAGCCAAGCCATTTTGCGAAGGATTGCAGAAAGAAGGTGGCGGATCAAAAGAACAAAAAGGAGTCGTTCAACTCAAATTTACATGGTGAAACAAAAGCTACAGCTTACCACTAATGTGGTAATCGAAGAATTGTTCTTGGTGACATCTCCACGTGTTATTGAGGTCAGATATGTAGACTTAGAAGTCACAATGAAGATGTCTGATATTGACATGTGGGCCAACGGGGAGTAAGAGACTTTTGTGAAGGTGAAGGACAACAGGAGTGCTTGGACTCTTCCAGGTGCGCGGTTGTTGATACTAACCAGAGGGTGGATTCCATGGAGTGCCCTAGGGTTTCAAGTTCAGATGGATGCTGTGATTCAAAAGGGGGCATTACATGATTACATAGGTCATTAGTATGCGCCTCCATGACAGGCAAGACTATGTTCTAGTATGTCCTTGATGTCATTAATTTCAGCCTTTATAATGGAGAGAATGTGCTCTTCATGTGTCTCGGGAAATGCGAGTTGGAAGGAATTTGCCTTCCTCGAAGGCAGAAGGGGAAGTGTGGATGCTTCTTCAAATCTCGGAATTAGATTGGTGGAAGGTGATTATGGACAAGGTGTATTGACGCGAGAAGAGTACTTGCTTGAGTGCTCCGTGAGAGTTCATGGTTCAGGTTATCTAGAGATATTTTTGGGATTTCATTTCTCAAGATGGTTCTTTTGTTGCAGACCTTGTCAGAGGGAGGATGGGTTGAAATAGATTCTAAGAGCATGGTGCCTTTGAGACTCCAAGTTGTTCGCTCATTATGAGGGGGACAGCTAGAAGATGGTGGCATATGGATTGCTTGAGTTCGAAGGCGGGAATGTGATTGAAGATGGTGGTACCATCTAGTGCTACCTTGGATGGACTTGTGTACCAGGATGGTTTGCTTGTGCAGGACCAGATGTGGAGAAGTAGGAGCCACTGGTTGAAAAGCTAGGAACTAGAATGGACATTGAATTCTTCCAGAGGGTTTCATCATGGGAGTTGCTGGGGCAACTTCATCGCCGAGTTGGCATTGGGTGTCACCATCCTACAGCAAACCAAAATAATTTCGAACACAACGTCCTCGTCCTACACCAGACACGAGATGGGCCCTAAACTTAGCGCCCCTTTCGGTATTTCTTTATCTTTTATTCAAGATGCATAAAAAATACAGTACAAGCACTCTTGTGCATCCAACCAAAAATAGCCAGCTGAATAATCCGTTCATGGGCACTTCCGTCCTGCTATGCAAACATCTCCAATTTTAGGAAGGCATCCCAGTCCAGTGCAATATCCCAATGCAATCTTTCTTCCGATTCTGGCTGATAGTTCTAACCTGGCAGCTCTGATACCCTTCAATGGAGTCTTGGTAGGAAACAAATCAGCCTAGTCTGTCCTGGCAGCTTTGATACCCTTCAAGGGAGTCCTGGCAGGACAAAGACCAGCAAACATCCAACCCTGGCTGTTGTTGGCACATAGAAAGGCTAGCTGCAACAAGGCAATAGGATATGAAGATTCTGAGGTAGTAGGAGAGCTTCTGGGGAGATTATGATTGATCTGAACGCTTTGGGAACCCTGAAACAGCAACAAGCAAAAAGGCGAATCTGTCTGGAGCAGTTCTCAAGCACTCTGGCAGCGAAGTAAAGAGATAAAGGTGATCCTAGAACTCTAGGAAACTTCCAGTGGTTATATCAGCAAGTAGTCCACAAACACTATCCATGATAGGAGCTAAACCCTCTTTTGTTATTAGCAGAGGACAACTAAAAATTAAGCGAAAGGGAATGTCATGACATGAGTACCCAGTAGTATCCAAATTAGTATGCTAATCAATAGGATTAGTCAAGAGAAGAACGCTGGTTTAGATGGCTCTGAAATCAGAGTCATATTAAGTGAGATAGGAAGGAAAAAGGGTCATGTTAGGTTATGGGTCATTGCCTAGGGATAAAAAGGGGATTATAATAATTAAAGTGTAGGGATAAGGGTCAAGGATCCTTAGAAATTCTAGTACCTAAGGTCTAAGGGTTGACCTGGGTCTTAAGGAGAATTGGTAAGGCACATCTAAGAGGTGTGACCACTCGTGTAATTACACCTTACAGCAGACAGAGATTGCACATGTTTGGAGATGATTTGGACCAGATCCAGGGCCTAGATCAGGTTGTGGCTGCCTGCCACATGGCCAGGCAGGGCCAGCTCTACTTGAGTATGTGTGCCCTTTCTAGGGGAGTTTTTACAGAGTATAGTTGGTGGGGGCAGGCTGTTCAGTCGGCCAAAATGGCCCCTACCAGGTCGGTTGGTTGGAGAGCTACCAGCCCGTATAAAAGGAGGCCTTTGGGGCCTCATTCTTTATCCACTAGAGAAGCAGCAAGGCCAGCAGATTGGAGCATCAGATCTGCAGCACTAGAGCAGGCTGAAGAGTTGTAGACAGAGAGCTTGGTAGGGCTGCACACCTAGGCTGACATTTAGGGCAGCAAGGTGCGGGGATCAGGCATATGGAGACTAAATCTACAGAAGCTTAGTACAACTGTTGGTAAGGTCAGAGTACTACGGTTTGGTGAGAGTCTAGACCTCTATTTTTTATTGTGTCCAATTGCTCTAGGAGGTCTAGAGAAGGCTGAAGAGTTGTAGACAGAGAGCTTGGTAGGGCTGCACACCGAGGCTGACATTTAGGGCAGTAAGGTGCGGGGATCAGGCTATGGAGACTAAATCTACAGAAGCTCGACGAGGAGCACACGGGCTCAGGGATCTAGAAGTGCCAAGGAGATAGTAGTACAACTGGTAAGGTCAGAGTACCACAATTTGGTGGGACTCCAGACCTATCTCTTTCATTGTGTCCAATTGAGGGCGGAAATTTATCGTTTGTTGGTGCTCTCTTTCTCTCTCTTGGAGCATTATTTACTGGCTTGCACATACACACATGTTAGTTGAGTACACACAAGTAAAGAAGTACACACATGTTTGTTGAGTTAACTCTAGACCTCTATTTTTTGTTGTGTCCAATTGAGGGCGGAAATATATACTTTGTTGGTGCTATATCTCTCTTGGAGCATTGTCCATTTACTGGCTTGCATGTACACACATGTTTGTTGAGTACACACAAGTAAAGAAGTTTTGGATTCCGTAGTTAAACACTTCCGCGTGTAATTCCTAGGATGCTCTATCAGTCTTCGTCTGCAGGATACCCTTAGTCTGGTTCATTTCTAACATAATGGAAGTAAACCTTCAAACATATTTGTGGGCTGTGTCTCATCTGTTTGCTGAATTCAACAAGTGGCTGAGGTGACTTTTCTGCATACACCACGTCTCTACTGTCAAGGATCCTCTGCTTGCATGGATCAAAGAAACGATACCCTTGCATATGCATTTGAAAGCCTTGTCATTTAGTTTGCCTCTTGTTTGTGAAGGCACACGAACGTAAGCAAGGCTACCAAAAGTCCTGGCATAGTCAACCTTAGGCTTTAAATCATACCAGGCCTTGAATGGAGTGATAGTCTTCCAAGACTTTTTAGGGCATTCTTTGAAAACAAAAAAAGGACTTTTTAGGGCACCAATTGAAAATGTGTGCTGTATACATGACAATCTCAAGCCAAACCTTATGAGGCAGATGTTTGCAACTGATGTATCTGGTACATTGATGCTTTATCCCCTTTCTGCCAGGTATGCTTTGAATAGTATTCCCTTCCTCTATCTGTACGGAGGGTCTGTACCTTGCAACCTGATTCATTTTCACTGGGCAGAAAACATAGTAAAAAGAGGAATGCCAATATGGAAAGACACCGGAGATCTCCCTAACTACTGTACTCTGCTTTATAAATACTGGCGAAAGCGCACTATCTACTGTCTGTACATGTGGCAGAATGGCGTACAAAAAGCCATGGAAAACTCCCCTAACCGCTGCAGGAGCCTCTTGATAAACTAGGCGCCTGAGGATCGGTTGCACTATTGCTGGCCCTGAACTAAGGCGATTGGTTGCTGGAAATAACAGTGTGGAAGCTTGGACCTGACTGCTGAAATCTGTGTCTGGATTGAGGGGCTAGGTGTTGGAAAGGTCACCTCCCCACACCTCCCCATCTTTAAGCCCCTAAATGAGAAGAGCACGGGGAGGGAGAACTAGGGCAGAAGATGCCCAAAGAAGAGAGAGAGAGGGGGCTGCCACATGGGCAGCACCTCACACAAGAAAAGGACTGCAACAGATGGTGCCAAGTACAAAGCATGGAACTGGTTTGGAAGGGGGCAGATCTGGAGTAGCAGAAAGGGACAGAAGCGCCTGGGATGCGCCGGCCTAGCCTACAGCAGGGCCTGGAAGCAGCAAAGAGAGGGGCTGCAAAAGGGCAGCACCCTGCCCTTATAAAGGGTCATGGAGCTGGCTGGTCGTCCAGATCTGGTCGGCCATATGGCCTAGCCCACAGCCCCATATATAGGGGGGAGTGGAGGGGGCCAGCCACTCAACTGGCACACAAAACAAGGGGGCTGGGTCCCCATTTAAATACAGAGGGCATGCAGTCCAAGAGCAGCTGCCCACAGCCCAAAATATAGGGCTGGTGGGGGTGGTTTTCTTGCAGACTGAGTTGGCCAGGAGGCCTGCTCCAGTCGGCTGTTTTGCAAGGCCTTGGGGCCTGTAAAAGGAAGGCCTAGTGCCTCATTCATAGCATCCAGCAGTCCAGCAAATTGGGGAGCAGCAGTAGCAGCTATTAACACACCCTCAGGCCTACTTCCAGGAGGCAGAGAAGACCAGAGAGTGGCTGCAGACTGAGCTTTACTAGGGTTGGTAATGTTGGCTGTCTCTTAGGGCAGCAAGAAGCTGAGATCTGGATGGAGATTCTACATATGCTTGAGGTGGAGCACACGGGCTCAAGTTCTAGAGATATCCAGCAGATTGTAGAAGTACCTTTTGGTAAGATCAAAGGACCACGCTTTGGTGAAACTTTGGATCTCTCTCTCTTTGTATTGCGTCCATAGTTTTGGACGGAAATATATTCTTTTGGTAGCTTCTATATTTGGCTGGATCATTGTCTATTGATGAGTCTGCACATCTATTTGAAGCACATAAGTTTAAGAAGTTTGTGATTCCACTCTGCACACACACTGTGTGAGCTCATGGGCTATTCTATTAGTCTTCCACTGTGCGTACCCTCTATTGGTCGATTTCTAACATGGTATCATAGCCCAAGGAGGCTCACAAGTGTGGGAGCCTGAAGGCAGGAACCTTACTGAAGGACGACCTTGATTCAGAGGCTCTTAGGAATCGACTTCCACAACTGGAGGACAGTGCCCTTGTGAGAAGGGTGTGACTCAAGTTCAGTCAGGTGCGTATGGAGTTCTGGTCTACAGAAGTTTGAGTTTGCTATCGATTTTGCTATGTGGTTTAGCAGCGCAAATGTCGATTTCAAAAGCCTCTTCAGCCCCTTCTCTCCCTTCCTTCTCTCCTAGTCGATTTCTTTCTTTCACCATCCCTAACTTTGGAGAGTCGGGGAAATTGGATGGGACAAATTACCCTATTTGGAAGGTGAAGATCCGGAGTCATTTAGTGGCTCTGAAAAGTGTGGAAACTGACAACGGGAGCAGAGGCAAAGCCGAAGGATGTGGTGGACAACAATGGGAGGATACCCATACTAGTAGTAGATGGAGAGGAGCTCGAAGCTTGGGAAGATAAAGATGCTCATGCCCTGGCATCGATCACAGGTACTATGGCGGACTCTGTGCTTGCTCACATCTAGATGATCGACACGTCAGTAGAGACGTGGGTCATTTTGAAGGATCTGTATGAGATAGATAACAGATCTCGGATCTTGCTTCTTCAGCATCAGCTCTACAACTTGGATATGGATGAGGGAGATTCGGTACATGACCACTTGACGAAGGTTAAGGTAGCATGTGTTGGTCAAAAGGTGGACTCGTGCCAGTTGACCTTGATGGTATTGGGGAGGTTGCCTTGGAGTTTCAAAAGCTTCGTTACGACTGTGATAGCAAGACGGAGAACCAATCCTTTGACTTTTGAGGAGTTGGGTCCATTACTGCTCCAGGAAGAACCTAGGGAGAAGCTCTACAACAACAACAACAACAACAACGATGACAAACGGTGGCAAGCCCAATAAGGATGTCTTTGGAGATGACGAGGACACTTCCAAGAAGAGAAGCAGAAGAAAAAGTGTTTCTATTGTGACACGCCAGGCCTTTTTGCGAAGGATTGCAAAAAGAAGAAGGCGGATTAGAAAAACAAGGAGTCCGACTCAGATTCAGATGGTGACACAAAAGCCAAAGCTAATGTGGCAATCGAAGAACAGTTCTTGGTGACATCTCCATGTGTTACTAAGGTATGATATGCCGACCTAGAAACCATAGTGATGATGTCTGACATTGAGATGTGGGCCGATGGGGAGTCAGAGACCTTGTCAAGGACAACATGGAGTGCTTGGAATCTTCCAGGTGCGTGGCTGTTGATAAAGACACGAGGGTGGATTCCATGGAGTGACCTAGGGTTTCATGTTGAGATGGTTGCTGTTTCTCAGAAGGGGACAGTACAGGATTGCACAGGTTATTAGTATGTGTGATGAGGTGCATGGTTTGCTTTCATAGCAAGCACATAGGCAGAACGACGATCTGGTATGCACTTGATGTTCTTAATTTAAGCCTTTATATAGCATCTTGTGGAGAGAATATGTGCTTCATTTGTCTCAGGTAATGCGGGATTGGAAGGAATGGGCCTTCTTCGAAGGCAGAAGGGGAAGCTTGAGTGCTTTCTTCAAATCTCGGACACAGATTGTTGGAAGATGATGGACAAGGTGTACTGAAGCCAGGAGAGTACTTGCTTGAGAGCCTAGTGAGAGTTCGTCGTCCAAGTTGTTTGGAGCTATTCTTGGGATTTCATTTCTCGAGATGGTTCTTTTGTTGCGGACCTTGCCAAAGGAAGGATGTGTTGAGACAGACCCTCAGAGCATGGTGCCTGGGAGACTCCAGGTTGTTCACTCATTATGAGGGGGACAATTCGAAGATCGTGGCGTTTGGATTGTTCGAGTTCGAAGGCGGGAACATGATTGAAGGTGGTGGTGCCAATGGGTGCTACTGTGGATGGACCTGTGTACCATGATGGTTTGCTTGTGCAGGACCTGACCTGGAGTAGCAGGAGCCACTGGTTGAAAAGCCAGGAACCGGAATGGACACTGAATTGCTCTAGCGGGCTCCATCATGGGAGCTGCTGGGGCAACTTCATCGACGTGTTGGCATTGGGCCGAGATGTGATCAAAGGACCACGCTTTCGTGGAACTTTGGATCCCTCTCTCTTTTGTATTGTGTCCATAGTTTTGGATGGAAATATATTCTTTTGGTAGCTTGTATATCTGGCTGGATCACTCTTGACTGACATAGAGCTAGGGCCTGAGCATCACTTGAATCCCACGTTCTTTGATGTTATGTGGGAGCTGCAGGTCCTAGAGTTTGCTGTCTAGCAGCTTGTTTTCCACTTTTGACAGGTGTGACAGTTGCAATATGTACAGGACAAAGCTCATCCCCATTAACACATCCCCATAAATTCTTTGTGACCAACATATTTTTGACCAGAAAACTCCACAAGGAGTACTTGGTGCCATCCAACTCTCCTGTCCAAACCCCAATGCATCTGCCCCAAAATCTAGCTCACTGTGTTTAGATATGTGTAAAAATTGCACCGAGTCTACACTAGACTCAAATAGCTGCAACTGTAGCTTAAGCCCCAAAATGTATGCGAAAGAAAGTGAAAACCTCGCATTTCCTCCAAGTTCTTTTAAATGTCAACTTCTTTGTTCTCAAAGAGCAGATTTGAGGCAAAAGCTCCAGATTTTAAAGACAATTGATATATAGTTTTGTTTATAAATGTACTTTTGTTCAAAAATTTCTTATCATATTATGCAGGAGAGGCTGTTTTTCTCGTTAGGTACATTGGATTTGCTTGTTACTCCATGTCAACAACTGATAATGCATTTAGTGAATGATAAAGACATTTAGTGCTTGGCCTTTCAAGGATCTGAAAGTATTGAAAATTGAAATTTGCTGATGATTTTTCGAATGCTGTTGCATTTGCAGGTCATAGTAAAACTAATGCAACTTTATGGGAGGACAGGAAATTATAAAAGAAATTTAGAACTGTTGCAAATGGTGAAAAAGTTGGGTCTTGAGGAAAACGCTAGTGCTTATGATTATTTGCTTCATGCATATTGCAAAGCAGGCTTGATGGAAAAAGCACGTGAAACTTTCTTGAAGTACAAATCGGTATGCCACCTTTCTATCATTAAAGTGGTGCATCATTGTGGCACAATATTGTTCAAGCATTGCTCAACTTCAAGTGTAAATGGAGGTTGTTTCTTTCTTCAAGTCATTGTAAGAAATGGATTGCAATTTCTTAGAACATCTGCTTTGTAATGGAATCTGTCTTTTGTAGTGTTTTAACTTTTGTGAAGAGTTTAGGCAGAAAATTTCATGAAATAGAATAGCTTTAACTGTGCATATCTCTCCCCATTGCAAAATGCAGAACCCATAGTCACTTTTAAATGTTCGAATGGCCTAATGTTTGATAGATTGATAAGGCTTGGTAAAGTTTCAAACTAGAGCTAGTTTGTAGCCTTGGGTTTCTTATAGAATGTGTATGTGTCTAGGTTTTAAAATAACAGCACATAAAAAGAGCGTTAAAGGACCTGAGGAACATTCAAATCCAAGGCAAGATTTCAGAATTCATTATGCATGGGCTCTTAGTGTGAGTATAGATCCCTCTTGTGGATCATGGTGAATAAAGTGGAGTTGTGCCTCTGTCGCTTTGGAGCAGGGTCTATTAAACCTCATGTGCCAATGGCTACTGTAAACTCTTGAGCCATATCAGGTGTTGTCAATGTGCAATCCTCAAAATAAGCCTCTATTGTTGAATTCCTCTTCCCAACTCCATGCCACATTAATTGCTTCTCACCGTCACACTTGGTGCTCCATCTTTGCCAACAATAATCGTGGGAGTAAATTGCTCTCCTTGGACACGAGGCATCTTCGTCAAAAAGAGAGAGAGAGAGAGAGAGAGAGAGAGAGAGAGAGAGACAGATTAACGTCCGCAGAAAGCCTCGCAAGCCTATGGGACTGTGAAAATCTCGGTACAAATGAACTGTGAGGGTGGAGCTACTAATAAGAGCATCCACACCAATGCATAATGCAAAAAAATGCAAAATGATAGTACTAAGTACTAAGTACAACATAGTCATGTCAATGGTCAACTACATATCAATCTCATCATCATCATCACCAACATCGTCTAGTTCATTAGGATGGACGGGGCAATGGAGGCATGAACACGGCAATAGAGTGTTGTCAGCCGCTCATGGGTGTGACCTTGTGACGTCTTCTGGTCATACTCTGCGCCTAACAAGGGCTACAGGAACCCCTGTCGGTGGGGCTCCGACTCTGACCAAGGAGGGGATATTCCCAAGTGTGATCCACGTGTCAACCCTCTGTTTGAGCTGAAGAGTCATTGGCTCTGGGTCACAATCATGTCTAGGTCTCGTCCCGTGGGGGTCCATGTGATCTGGCATGAAGAACTCTGTGATGGAGCTCTGAGAGGTATCTGCCATGTGAGAAGTCTGCCCCTGTCTCTTTGATCGAAGTAGCCTCTCGCGGTGTCTGATTGCCTCATGAATGAAAGCCGCCAAGCATCTCTGGTTTGGATAGGAGAGGAACTGGGTCAAAACCCCAAAGCGATCTCTGAAGAGGCAGTAGAAACGCCCTCGGATCTCATAGTAAACATGACACCTGAAGATGAAATGCTTCTCCGTCTTGACCTCTTGTGCGTCGCACAATGTGCATATGCGCCTCTCTTTGGGTATGCTCTTTGCTCTGCCGCTCTTGATGTGAAGAGACCCACAACTGCCAAATAGAGATCCTCAGTGAGTGGGGTAAGTGGATCTACGTGTATCATGGTGGGTCAATGAACCCCTCCTTTGTGATATGCAAGCAATGATCCTTGTAAAAGCTGAGCTTCACTGGAAGCTCGCTCGGTCCCAACTAGGTCGAGAATGTGTGTAGCTGCAAGAGATCCTTGCGGATGACTTGGTTGACCTTATGTGACATGAGGGGAGAGAACGGAGCATCCATATTGTACTGGAAGGGAGGGAGTCTATCCATGTGGAGCCCTAGTTGCTCAAACCATCTCATTGTGTGTGTATACCAGCATCTCCGGTCCCCTCTTTCTGAGAGAGCCATAGAGGAGGATAGTGCCAACCATGGTGGCTTGCTGCGCCTAGAAGTGTAATCCCCATACTCCCTGACTCAGTACAGATACGTGATGACCTGAAATGCAGCCTCTAGCTGTAATGGAGATGATCCGAACTCAGTCTGAATGATCTGGTGAGGGACGGATGGCTTACCGCGGATCATCCGTGATAGCATGAGAACATGAAGCCGCTCTACACAAGCCCACTCTACATGAGCGCACTCTGTATCCGATAAGTTTGGCCCCTAGCAAGGGCTGCCATACATCCCTGCTGGGCGGACCAAGCAGTCAAAAAGCATCCCCTTAGTCCGTGGATCCTCAAAGTGTGAGTGGAGGCACTGCCTCTCTAGTTCCTCTGAGAGCGGGTGGAAGAGTGAGTGGTACGGGTCGATGCTGTCAACTCCTCATAAGCAAGGAGTACATATTGCGCTCTTCCTGTGGGATCTCTGGAATGAACTTCAACTTCTCAATGTCGATCTTGTCCACATTCACCTGAGAAGGCTCCGGAGTCTTGGCATTCCTTTCAAGGAGCTGGAGGTTGCAATAACAAAATACCAACCTCTCTAGCTCAGAGGTAATTAACCTATGTCTCTTCTTTGTATGGAAGAGTGCCCAAGTGCTCCAATTTCTCTCACATGGACCGGAACCGCAATGCTGAGAGAGCACTTGAATGGCGTTTCTGCACACATAATTAGAATTTAGGATTTAGAAATTAGAATTAAATAGAATGTAAGTTGTAACTCAACACCATACTATGTTGCATGATGCACCATGCATGTGGCTCAAACTTGAGTGTATGAATTATCAATGTGGGAGCACAATTCCCATTCTTCTCCCACCATGAGACAGGTTGTAACCGAGTCTCTCGAAGGCTTGCTCTCTCTTGACCAAAGCTCCCTGTATGGTGCGGAAGGCCAAAAGATCAATCCTATACGGCCCTGCATGTATACATCACCATGGGTCACCGCCCTGATGTATGTCATGAAGCCATCATCTCTGTGTTCTCATATTGCTCCTCATTTTGCCATAGAGGATGCAATGCATGTGCTACTGCATGAATTGGTCTGTGAAACCAATCCCATCGCTTATTCCATATAGCCTTGATCTGCTCAATCCTGTAGAGAACAAACCATGGACCAAAAACAAGAGTCAAGAGTCAAGACCAATGTAAAGCATGAAGAATCAAGAGTCAAGACTCAAGTGAAATAAAAATTTACATATAAGGAAAAACCCCCCTTTCCTTTATCTCCCCTCCCCCCCCTCTCTCCTCTTAACTGCAACCACAACCCAAACTTTCAACCCACCCCACTCCATGACCCCCCCCCTCTCTCTCTCTCAGGTGAATGAAAAGCTCGCAATATTCATGAAAATTGAAAAAAAGCTCATGACAAAAAGCTCACCAAAAAATCACACCCGGGGAGAATGACCCTCTGCCAGGCCACCCAGGCTCTGGTGGTGCCGGAACCATCTGAGCTAGACCAAAGAAAGTTTTGCACCAGTCTCCTCAGCTGGGCTACACACGATCTCGAGAAACACTAGCAAGATGCCACGTACCAAGCGGTGGCAAGAAGGACCTGATTGATCACAAGGGCCCTGCCTGCCAAAGATAGCCGAGCTGTGCTCCAGAAGGCTAGCTTCCGTCGTATGGAGACTAGGATCGGTAAGAACTGCTGAGCCGACGTGATATCCAGACCTACCTGGAATCCTAGGTAACGTGTCGTCTGTCCTCTAGGGATTGAGCGAAACCCCAAGAAAATACCCCACTGTGAGCTGGCTCCCGGATCCGTAAGAAAACCAACTGACTTATGCCAGCTGATTTTTGCCCAAGTGGCTAGGCAAAAAACCTCTAAAGACAGTCTCACTCGTTCCAGTGACTCGATATCATCTTGCACATACAGGGCCGTGTCGTCTGCATACTCGGAGTCCAAAAGTTTTGCATCGTCCCGAATAGGGAGGCGCATCCCTCGAAGACCAGTGGTACGGGCTCGTAGGAAGTGAGTCATGGCCTCCGCAAAAAATAGGAAGAGGTAGGGCGCAATCGGGCAGCCCTGACGCACCGAGCGCTCGAGGGTGAATCTCTCCCCCAACCTGCTGTTGATGATAACCCGGTTGGAGGCCGATCTGTAGAGACTAGCAACACCTCTGATCCACTCGTTCGAAAAACCGAACCGAGAGAGTATACCTTCCAAGAAGGACCAGTCTACCCTGTCGTACGCCTTCTCAAAGTCAAGGAGGAGTATGGCAAGGTGCTGGCCACCGTGCTGGGCCCACTCCGTCGCCTCTGAGAATGTGAAAATGTTGTCCAAAATGCTGCGATCTTGGACAAAACCAGTCTGGGTGTCATGGATCAAGTCATGTAGCAGGGGGCGGATGCGACTATTGATCATCTTGGCGAGGATTTTATAGGCAGTCGGGAGGAGGGTGATAGGGCGCCACTGTCTGATCCCCTGATGGTCCCCCCCTTTGGGGATGAGGCAAATCAAGCCTGTTGCAAGGCTCTCTGGCATTTGTCCGTTGGAGAAGATATGCTGGAAGGCTGCGAGCAAGGGCTGGTGGATCTGCTCCCAGAAGGTGGTGAAGAAAGCTCTAGAGAGCCCATCCTCACCTGGGCATTTCAGCCCATCAATAGCGCTCACCGCATCCTTACATCTCTGCCACGGTGAAAGGGGCGAGAAGGGTTTCACTCATGCTAGGTTGCACGAGCGACGGTGTATACCTCCACACTTCCTCCTTGTAACGGCGGGCACGAGGGTTTGGGGGCTTCTGTTGGAACAGGGATCTGTAGAAATCTGTCGCCAAGTCTCGTACCTCGTCTTGATCTGTCCTGACACTACCATCCTGTGCTCTAAGAGATCGGAGCTGTTCCCGTGCTGACCTCTGGCCATGAGTCCTGAAGAACTCTCTGCACATCCTGTCGCCTTTCCTAGCCCAAAAGGACTTGGAAGCATGAAACAAGAACTCTGAGCGTCACTGGGTGATCTCCTCTAGCATGGCTCGGGCTCTAACCTCCTGTCGTCTGAGCTCCTCAGAGCCTAGAGAAGACTGCTGCATCCGTTGTATCGAGGCAAGATCTCGTCTGAGACCCCTCTCCTTTGCCCACCACTGCTGCCTGACCTGAATCGCCTCCTGCTGACAGATGAGACTAGACTCGGCAAGAACCTAAGCTACCTGAGCTGCCATATCCTCCAAGGGGTCCCAATCCTGCTCCCACAGGTCCACTATCCTGCTGCGAACCGTTGCTCTGGAGTAGATGGAGTCTGGGATCCAGCACGAGCGTGGAGGTAAGGAGTGAGAGGTTGAGTCCAGGACTAGGATGACTGGGGCATGGTCAGAGAGGGTCGTCCTTGGAACCACTCCTGACTCTCCACCTCTGCCTAGCGCCCAATCGCTGACATAGAAATGGTCCAACTGCTCTAGAAGTCTGCCTCCCTCCCTCCTGTAACCCCAAGAGAAGTCCAGACTCCCTGTCCATCTACAAAAGGAAGGCTCCCTCCAACTGTCCCGACCTCCCACAGCGAACAAGGAGTCCCAATCCGCCTGCTCCGCTTGAGCTATATCGAGGAACTCTGGGCCCCGTCCCTGCTGATCCTCTAAAGTCTCAAGGTTATTGAAGTCCCCTTCTACAATCCAAGAATCCATCTTTGGCAATAAAGTCTGTCAAAGAGCTCCAGAAAGCGGCTCTTCGTCTGAGGTCGGTCGGGGCATAGATATCGAGGATGCTGATGCAAGATCCCTCAATATTCAAGCCCACCCAAAGCGCTCGTCCTGGGATCAAGGTGCCAAAACCACACACATGTTGAACTAGAGAAGCGTCGATGGAGGTACAGACACCCCCGCTCCTCCCCTGCTCGCCAATCGAAGGCTCCCAGTAGGTGTGGGAGTGTCCTGTGAGGACCTTCCCACACTTACTGGTCTGAGAAGCCGAAAGCTTGTGTTCCTGCAATAGGAGCACATCTACCCTTCCCACCAAGGCTGGCTGGAGCTCTTGTCTGAGCACCATCTTCTTGGGGCCGCGGGTTCCCGATGAGTGGAACCCGTTGACGTTCCAAGAGATAATGCGTATACTCATGAAGAGGGGAGATGGGCCACAAACAGCTGTCTGCTTGCGGTCGATGTCGAGGTGGTCGGAGGATGTCCAGTGTGCAGACGAAGGCGCTTCTGTGAGGGTTTCGAAGGAGAGGCCGGATCATCGGACCCATCCTCTAAAACCTTCAGCAGAGGGGAGAGGCCCTTCGTCCCATGGTGGTAAGCTCTCTCTAACCAACTTGAAGCCTCTGCCAGGGAAATACTGTAGAAGCCCGCTACCTCTGAGGTCCTCCAAGGGCGGAGCCCTTTCGCGTAGATCCACTCCAGAGGTGGTCGAATGATGACCAAAAGGCGGAATCGTATGGCGTTGTGGCGCCATCTCAGACGAACGTCACCCTTCTTCCACTGCTGCTGAAGAAGCTCCGTTGCTCTACTACCGATCCAATCCTGCACTTGCTCCTGGGACTGATCTCGAATCATCTCCCAAACATTTTCATTCGTCCATTGCTCATTCCCGTCACTGGTGATAGTGAAGGAATAGCTAGGACCATCATGGGGGGCAAGGACGGACACCTTACCCTCCGCCCACTTTCAGAGGAAGAAGATACTGATGTTTAGGCATGCAGGGAAGGAGCCAATACTCGCTGCATCCAAATAATTTCAAGGTCCTGCTCGGTTAAACTCCAAAGGTAGAGCTCTAGGAGTTGCCCTTGGGTGTGGGGACGAGGATGAGGAGTCTGAACCAGAAAGAGGGGTGCTGGCTGTCGAACAAGCTGGAGTGGTGCTAGCAATCTACGGGGAAGGGCCTCTCCCCTTCACCGGGCCAGGAGGGATAGGCACGGAGGAGGTCTGTGCTGGCTTCGGGGCCGCAGGCAGCGCAGGCGAAAGGGGAGGTTCCCTCGGGATCATGCTCGAGGGAGAGAGGGGGGCTGAAACCAAAGGTGCTGGGGGTATCTCGGAGGGGGGGAGGTAGGGGGACCGAGGAGGGGGGGGGAGGTAGGGGGACCGAGGAGGGGGGGGGAGGGGGGGGGGCGGGGTGAAGGATGAGGGGGAGGCTGGCTGATCTTCTCCTTTCCTTTCTCCTTCCCCTTACCGGGCTGCTGCTGATTGGTGACCACAGGGGTCTCTTGCTGTAGATGGGAAGGCTTTTTTGGTCCTGTTTTGTTTCCTTTCCGTTTTCTTTTGACCTCAGTCCAGCCTTCCCCTTCGGGAGGGGGTGTCGATGCCTGGCGGGGGGGATCCTGAGTTGCCTAGATGGGGGCCATCTGAGGTTTTGTCCTCGTGAAGTGAGGGCAGGAGCGCGCCTGGTGCCCGAAGCCATGGCATCTCAGACACTGATCTGGGCGACCAGTGACCATAATGTGCTGCGTCACCACACCTGTGTCGGTCTCAATCTCGAACTCTGAGGGGATACTCTGCGGATCTAGGACTGCCACTTTGACACGTGGCACCCCTTGGGCTGCCGCCGCATCAACGAAGGTGTCCTGCATGAGCCAGCCAAAGTGCGCCCCCAGGTCCTTGATGATCGTGCAAAGCTCTGTTGCGAGGCCTGGGAAAATGAGGGTAACTAGATGGCGAGGAATGCGGAAGCAGGCATCGAAGTCCGCTACACTGAAACACCTATACCATGGGACCATAAGGATGATCTTCCCACCCACGGAAGTAGGGGACCGTCTGACCATATCGCTCGCAGCCTGTGCTGAGGAGAGCTTGAGCCAGAAGATACCACGTCCCATGAGTGCGACCTCCTCAATGTGGCTGTCCTCAAGGTAGAGGGTGGACTGCAGCCAGTCCCTGATGTCTGCTCGTGAAGGGGCGTAGCCAATGACTCTCCCATAAACGGACATCTGGGAGAAGTCAGTGGCGGCCTGCTTCACCAAGGAGACGTGATGCTCTGTCAGTGTTATGCGGTAGGCTGATGGAGGGGGGGGGGTCCGTCTGGGCCACCAGTTCCGGGCTCACGGCCACCATACCGCATCGACAAACTGCGAAAGCTCCAAAAGGCAGGGGAAAGGAAATGGCAGAGGCGAGGGAGGGGGGAGTGGGACGGAGGCGGGGGAGGAAAGAGGGAGGGATGGAGAAGTATGGGGAAGCGGGGGGAGGAGAGGCGGTGGAGAGGGAGCGAATGGCGAAGGGGCAGGAAAGGAGGGAGGGGGGGGGGCAGCGCAGCGCAAGGCGGGGAAGAGGAGGGAGGAGAGGGGGGGTGTGGCAACGCAGCGCGAGGGGGGGCGGGGAAGAAAGGAGAGGAGGGAGGGAAGGGGGGGGGTGGCAGCGTTGCGCAACGGCAGGGAGGGGGAGGAAGGGGGCGGGGGGGTGGTAGTGCAACGCGAGGGGAGGGAGGCAGGGAGAGGACGGAGGGGCGGAGAAGGAAGGAGAGGGGGGGGGGATGGCGGGCGGAGAAGGAGGAGAGGGGGGTGGAGGATGCGTGGCGGGCGGCTGCGAGCTGGGAGGCGGCGGAGAGAGAGGAGGGGGAGGGGAGAGGGGGCCGCGCAGCGCGAGGGGGGGGGGTAGACGGGAGCGGGGGAGGGGTGGGAGCATTTGCAGGAGCTGGGATCACGCACTTATAGATCTTTGGATCGGTATATTGCCCGATGATGGAGTTTTAGTGTGTACAACCTGCTGCGTTGAAAGGAACTGGGTTGTGAGTCATCCTTATATACCACTGAAGAAAATACATAAGGCACTAGATTTTGGTTGATAAAGAAGTTGGCTTCAGCTAAGGGAGGATCGATCCTGACTGTGGATGCTGGTGAGCAAGGAATAAATAATATAAAAAATGATGCCTTGCAGAATGAGAGCCACACAAGCCTGTCCATTATCTTGTTGGGTCTATGATGAAATTAAATATTTGTCAGTCATCATAAACGAGATCTATGTAGAAGTGGAAGGTAGGGTGAATGCTGTGCATGTCGGTTATTTCTCTTTGAAGGTATGCTGATTTATTATTAGAACATGTTGCCAGTCATGTGCTTTGCAGTGATCTTGGGACATCGAGTGTAGGAATTTGGATATATTGACATTATTTCTAATTTCCAGGTATTGGGGATGAGACCATCCAGAATAGCCTACAACATGCTTATAGATGGTTATGGGAAGCAAGGTCTTCACGAGGAAGCACTCCAAGTATATGGGGAACTTTCTAGTGGTGGCCTCAAGCCTGATTTTGTGAGCTACAGCTCCATCATTTCAGCTATGGTGAAAGTTGAAAGGTTTGACAAAGCAGAGCAATTATACACAAGAATGTTGAGGCAGAAGATTCAACCAAACATGCACACGTACCTAACCATGATTCATTGCTATACCAAGCGCAACTGGACGAGAATTGGACATCAGGTATTATTTCTTGCCCTCACTTGTGTCAATTATCTGTTAGGTCTTTTACATCACAGTGTACTTCATATTGAGAAACCAAAGTAGAGTTTATTGTGATATTTACAAATTTTCCTGCTTCATGCATGACTCTTTTAAGTAGGTGAAAACAATTTGGGGTCCAATTGGATAACTTGATAGTTTTAACTATACTGTGCAGCATTGAAAAAAAAGAGAAGCTGCTTGTGCTCTTTTGGTCTCATTTGCATTGTTTCCTTGCCCTGGTTTATTGTCAGATGCCTGTTTTTTCCCTCAGAAAAGAAAGAGAAGGATTGGTGTGGGCATGGAAAATATGACCATTGTTGATTTCAAGCTGTTTTATCTTGTGGCACAGGTATATATTGCCATGAGAAAGTCTCAGCTTCAGATGACAGAAACAGCTTATGGGACAGTCTTGGCACTTTATGTGGAAGGGAGTTGGTATAGTCATGCAGCTGATATACTGAAGGAAATGGAAAGTGGAGGTTTTAATCTTGATACTGCATCTCATAGTTTATTGATTCGCTCTTTTGGAGCTCTAGGGGGTAAAATGACTCCGCTAGCAAGGGCTGTTGAAGACAGTATGTTTGAGGTTTGCAAGTTGCTAACATCTCTTTTCCTTGGCAATACGGAAGACCCCAAGGGGGAGCCGGAGCGTCTAGACATTGTGACATCTTTTCTTGAGAAATGGAATGAGATGGATAACCTTGAAGCCAAGTTCTCTATTTACAACGCATTTTTCGATTGCTTTTGGAAAAAGGGTCTTAAAGGAACAGCCAGAAGAATTTTACAACAGGCAAGGGAGGTCTTTGCTGATTATACTCGTCCTCAATTGCATGAGATGGAATGGGTACTTGATGTAAGGGGTTTATCTTTTGGAGGTGGAAAAGTTGCTTTCTGTGACTGGCTCGTTGACATTGATGGAATGGCTGACAAAGACCTTCTGGATGACACTAAGATGGTAGTTATTACTGGAGATGGTGAATTTTTGCCTCAGGTTGTTAAGGGTGAGAGTTCAGAACCCAAGATGAGGGGCTTAAAAGGGGCTTTATGCTCAATGTTGGGGGAACTTGGCTCTCCTTTTGTGGAGTCAGCAGAAGATCCCAAGAAGCTTCAAGCTAGTGCACCTGATGTATTAAAGTGGATTTCTGGGAATGATGTCAAGCAAGCTTTGAGTCTTGTAGATTGCTGAAGTATATATATAGCTGATCACTTGTATCATCTTGGCCAATTTTTGTATTGCAAATTGGTGGAAATTAATTGGTCCATTTGCTGTGCACAAGAAGCTGGTTTTGCAGTTTCAATGCTTCTGGGGTTTTGTTCCTTAAATTTAATGGATCAAGTCGGGGAGGGTTTTTGTTTCCTCATCTTCATTTCTCACGGGAGCAAAGAAATTTGCAGACTTTAATAAATGAGGCAATCAGCTTATTTGCCTTGTTTAGGATAAGATGTGGCAATGTAGAGTTCTCCAATTTGATTAGAGTATATACTCAAATCTCCCTTAAGATTTTGAATTTACCAAGGATTTAAGATAGCATCCTCAATAGTGTATATGCTCAAGTTTGATAGTTTCTTTACAAGATTTTCTTTTTTTGGAAAGACGTTTGGGCATATGCAGCTCTGGATGCAAACGGATGAAAACTTTCCGTCTTCTACATGTATAAATGACTCCTACGAGGACACTATCGCAATGTTTCTTCATTCTTTGCTTCACATAGAAAGTTGAATTTCTGAAAATGTTTGTATGTAAGTAGCTTAATGTAATTACGAAAATGTGGAAGTTCCTCTGTATGATTGCTGTGATGTTACTCTTTGCTGTGACTTCAGTTTAGGAAGTGAAAATTGCTTTTATTAGAAATTTCTAAACGTGTCCTCACTCATCTCCCCAAATTCCAAATTAGCCATCTTCACAGTCTAGTGGAAATCTGGAAACGATAAGTATGTTTCTATGCTCTGCTTTTCCATTGTATGTACAGAAGCACAGCAGACTTCGCTATGCTCTTGTTCTGTTTTGATTACGATGGACACTAGGTGTGTTCAGGTGTGGTTCAAAGCCATGTTGGATGGCATTTTAAGGTCCCTAGCTTGTGCTATGATGTAAAAATGGCTCATGATCATCATACTCTCCTCACCATACTCCCTCCGTGTACTCGTTTCATGTGATTGTGGAATCGAGACTCCTCACTTATAAAATAAATTAGGGATGAAGAAAATAAGGAAGATCTCATGTAAACAGCAACTAAAGTCGTCTTGTTTCTTACCTTTGTTTTCTTTCATAGTCATCAATATGTACAAAAAATCTAATGAACTATATAAAAGGATGTTATTGTTCCTTAATGTCTTTTGATCTTCATGTCTCCTTCCTCTTCCTTTCTACTTTGTCTAAATAATAACCAAGATGACAAAATTGTGGCATACCCTCCTAAAGAGATGACCTTAAATTATGATATTGAGGTGGCATGTTCAAATATTATGAGAAGATAAGTCATCAACAAGGGTAGGAAATCACAAGTCGAGATTGAGAAGTATGGGACGAAATCAAGGAGCAAGCAATTGAGATTCATCTATGTAGATCTAAGTGCAAGATTCATTGTAAGTTGAAAACATGCTTACAAGGAATGAAAATTAGAATGTTAATTAATTTAGAGGTACCCATTTTACCATTCTTTCTTGAGCATCAACCTCCTAAATGGATAATTATTTAGATCTAATGGCATTTGGAAATGTATGGGTAGGTGTTGTGATGGCTGGTTCTCGTTACAAGTTTCTCTCACGTGTTGATCGTAGGCATGGTGCTTTCAATCATTGAACTCCTTGATGAATGACGAGTTTGAGCTTCAATCTATAATGGAGAACCTCTACTTACCCTTGCTAGAATGTGCATAGAAAACCTTCTCAATGGAAGCTTATTTCATTAATACCGTACTATGATACACTTGTGAGCTTTGTTCTTCTCTCATTTGTTGATCTCAGATGTGGTGCTTTTCAATTGTTGCCTTTCTCGATGATAGATATTAATTGTGACAGGTTTGGGCTCCACTCCTAAGGTAAACTAAAATGTACTACCTCTGCTTGCCCCTTTTCAAATGTGTATAGAAAACCTTTTAAATCTCTATGGAAGCTCACTTACGATCTTTGTTGTTGTCTTCTTTCAATATGCGTGAATGCATGTGCGTGCAAAACCTTTGTGTTATGACATTGTTAATGATTCTTTTTCGTGACTTTTAATTTGCTAGCCAAGACAATTCACAAAACCATTAACAAATTATTGCATAAGATTTCCTTTTGTCACTTACTTCATGATAGCTCATTGATGTGTATGTATTTCATTTACACATGCCAATTCACAAGACTATTCACAAAATTTGCATGAGATTGCTTTGTCATTTCTTTCAAGACAACTCATTGATGTGCATGTATTAAAGTACCTTTGATATCCGCTAAGAAAGAAAGAGGTACTTCCATGGCCATCATAAGATAAATGGTGAGCTTCTATTCTTCAGGCAAAATATCATGACATTACCATCCCACAATCAAAATTGAGATAAATCATACTATGCCTTACAAGTGCAACGGAACAAAAGAAACATGAGCACAACTGAGCAAGGCTTGGCATAGAAAAATGCATATCTTATGATGGTCCATCACAATGTGCATTTCACTCCTCACTAAGCACTGAACATCATCGAATCCCTCCATGGCATTACATGTTCATCAATATTCCACGTTGTCCTCATCTCCACTACTTATGCCTTCTAGAACAACAACACTGACCCACGCTTGCGATTTCTTGCATGTGGTTGGAGAGGCATCACAAGTGATGATAGAGAAAACATTGTCGAGAATGCACAAGTTAGAGAACACATATGAAAGATCTTTGGCATGGAATGATTTCAATCTATTCTGCTTGTTTGAATGGATAAAATCAATGTTTTGGTTCTTTTCATACCCTCCTAAAGAGATGACCAGACAAGGACGTATATCTGCTCTTGCATTAATGCAATAATTCACATCAAGGTGTGTGTTGCACCTTGAGTGGTCTACACTGACTAGGCATGTATTGCTTATGCTTATGTAAGTTTTGTTCGCCTACTTGCTCTAGCATTCACCTATGATTTTGAAGCTTGCCCTGACTAATTTTTCTCTTACATGTCACGAGTTGTCACTTTGAATTTATTTCAAATTGTGTAATTTCAACATATCCAGGGTCTATGTACAACATCTATTTTTCTTTTTGTTGGCAATCTCTAAAAACTTAAAGAGATTATGTATATTTGGTGTGACAAGAATTGTTGCTTTGTCATGCTAGAGTACTTGGTTACGGCTTATGTGCCTCCTAGTTGTTGGAAATTGTTGAACGAAGATGTGCACCAATCAGCTAGTAACCTCCAAGGACAAAATGGTGATTGTCGATGATGAAATGGCACTTTGTTCATAGTTACTAAGTTGCCTCACCTTTGCTGCAAAGTCTGGAAACATGGAGATTACGAATCCAATAAGGACATATGACGAATTCATGCACAAGAAAATTGTGATTGAGAAGGGGGTCATTAATGAAACCAAAAGAACCCAAAAAGTGATATTCATTGGTGTGGACAAAAAAGATGAAGGAGACGAGTTGACTTTCAAAAAAGGCATGATGAAGATAGAAAAAGTGGAGCTAAAAAATCGTCCCAAAGAATGGGAATAAGAGGAGGTTTGAAAATGGAGAAGTTTGGTGCACCAAGTGCAAAGTGATGGACATGTGGTCATGTTAGGTAGGATGATACTGCAACATATGCAATCGTTTGGGCCACACGACTAAAGGAGTGCTAGTTCAACAAAAAAAAATGCACAACGGAGGTCCACCAAATAGAAAGCAAGGGAAAAAGGCCCTATCGAATAGGTAGACCTAAGAATGCTGATATTGCATGCGGCTTCTGCATGGGAAGGAAGGTCATTGGAAGAAGAGCTATAGACTATGAAAACTGTAGGTAGGCATGCTATAAAGGGCATACAACTTAGGAATCACCAATATTGAAGAAAATATGATGAAGAGTTCACAAGAAACATAGGACCAAATGCATCAATGGAAGCCAAGAGAGGTAGGGATTTGTTGGAAAGAAAGAAGAAGATGGCAATTGAGGTCACCAAGACATTGAAGTAGAAAGATCCTTTGGTAGAGCTAAGAGAAGAGATCAAATTTAGTTAGCAAATGAATAAGCATGTGGAGAAGGTAGAATGTAGTCAGGCCTAACATGAAGCAGAGACATGCTAGAAAGTGATGAGGAAATATAAGACACCCTCCTGAAGTAGAATATGATCAGTGTAGCTTTGAATAGATTTTGAAGAAATGTAATGATCTCAATAGGAAAATTATTGGAAATCACGTCCAACTATAGAAAGTTTTCCTAGCAAGCAAAGCAACCAATGGTAGATTGATCACTGGAGTAGAGTGAATGAGATGAAGATTGGGATGATGAGTTCCAATGACCAACACCAATGTCAAGAACCACATGATTAAGGGAGTGCTCATTGATGGAGGTTCCACAATCCCAAAAGAATTCCAATGGTAGCTCAAGTTGGAGAAGTTGAATTCACATGGTAGATTAACAATTGGTGACACCAAAGGAGATGCTCAAGGATTTATGGACTAAGACAAGTGTGGGGGTTAAAGGCCACTGTACCTTAACCCTGGTTATGTACAATACTCAAACACATATATATATGGATGGCATAGAAGATTAGGGTGTTCTGCACCTACCAAAAACTTGTGTGGCTCTCTCTTTTGGCTCTTCCTTTCTCTCATTCTCTTCCATTCCACTTCCACTGTTGAGATCTCTCAACTGGTATCAGAGTGCGGGTGTTCTAGCTGAGCCCGAGTGTGAGCCTGGAGCCCGAAGTCTACTGTTGCAGCTTTGTGGGAGGAAGGAGAAGCTCCGTTGGGTATCTTTACCTACACCTTGATGTGCAAAGACCTTATAGAAACCTTTGGAAACTTCTCTAAGTGGTTTTTGCAAGCCAGCAGGTGGTTTTGGAGGCAAAAATACAATCTATTTTAGACCTAAGAGTCTTGTGATGAAGATTTCTTTCTCTAGAAGCTGAATCTCACCCTGAGATCTAAAGCAAAGGTATAGAAGACTTTGAGTACTTCATTTTTCATTTTACATTTTTGTCATCTGTGTTTCCAGTGAAAAGTTACAGCTCCTACAAAAAGTGACGAAATTCAATTTCCTTCGTGGATTTCATGTGTTGGATCTCTATATCCAGGCCACAATTTGCAGTTCAGACACTCCCAGTGGATTCAGAGCAGTCCAAAACTTCTACCTGTGAAGCTACTTCCGATTCCGTGAAGTTCTGAAGCTGTAATGAAGTTCTGTCTACTCCAAGGTCTTCATTCCGTCATTTCTTGTGTGAGTGGAAACTCAACATTTGGGCCTCCATTTGGAGAGCTGTCTGTACTGTTGGATTCGAGACTGCCTAAAACATATGTCTACAAAGCTGCTTGCTATTCTGTGAAAAATCGAGGGAGTTGTGATTCTCTGTGTTTTTTCGTCGTCTCTTTGAAGGAAATTTCTCAAAGTTTCCAAGACCTTCTCATTGATTGCCATGTGGCATTTTGGCTAAGGTTAAGTTTCCCAAGGTTCATTTTTTGCAAGTAAATGCAAGGGTTGACTCACTCCTACTCCATCCTTGGATGAGATTTTGGAGTTGTGGTAGAAGAGAGATATTTGTAGATTGTCTTGCTGAGTTCAATTATGCAGTGATGCCCATGTTTTGAGACATCCCAGGTTCTATTTTCACTAGCGGTCATTGCCATGGGGCTGTGATTTCTTGGATATACCTTATGCAGATCACTCTGGTTGTAGTCTAAGCCATGTGTGCTGATTTGTGGTTTGCATTGGGTTGCAGTGGATGCTTTATAGGCCATTTGGATGCATTGTGATCCTTGTTGGATGCGTTGATAGGCCTAGATTACCTTGTGGGATGCTTTATTGATGGATGTTTAGCACACAGATGCTATTTTATGCTGAGGGACATCTTTGACATATTACAGTGGATGCACAAGTTGTGCTATGATCTCTTGGATGAGACATTATTGATGCTTATGCCCATGGATAGTGTTTATGCTTGAGGCACTTGGCTCTTATTGTTGGCATTATATTTTCCTGTGTTTTGTCATTGTGGGTTGACATTTTCTTTTGCGCCATATTTGCTCATATGGATGCATAGTATATGCACATGAGTCAGATACATTTTTGGATGCTTTGAGCCTTGAGTTTTGGTAACACTATCCTTCATTAAGGCATACATATTGGGTGCATCTAGTATTTGGTGTGATTTCTCTCTTGCAAGTACTAGCATTTGGGATTTTGTTTCATTTGCATCATGGCATCCTCTTCCATGGCTAAAAAGGAGTTTTTCAGCATTAAAAAGTTTGATGAGACAAATTTTTCTTTGTGGAAAGAACAGATAAGGGATGTGCTTATTCAAAAGAAGCAGATTAAACCCTTGGTAGGGGTTGAAGCTAATAAGCCTGTAGATATGTCTAAGGATGATTGGATTGAGTTGGATGCATTAGCAAAGTCTACTAGTAGACTTCATCGTGTAGAGTCAGTTTATTTCACAGTATTAAATGAGCAGACTATGGAAGATTTGTGGAAGAAATTATGTGCCACCTATGAGAAGGAAACTGCCTCTTATAAAGTTTACCTCATGAAGAGGTTGTTTGAGTTGCAAATGAAAGAAGGGGTCTCCATTGCTTCTCACTTGAATGAATTCAATATTATTTTCAGCCAGCTTCAGGCTCAGAAAATGAAATTTGATGTAGAGACTAAAGCAATATTCCTCTTATGTTCATTGCCACCCTCATGGGATACCTTTCTTACAGCTGTCAGTAACTCCGCTCCTGGTGGAGTACTAAAGTTTGATGATGTTGTGAGTAGCTTGTTAGCCGAGGAGATTAGATGGAAGTCTATGGATGGCAACAAGCAAGATGCAGCCTTAAATGTGCAAAGGGGCAGATCACAGTTCAGGGGGAAGTCCTAAGAAAGAGGGCAGACATCTTTACCAAACCACTCGGTAAAGAGATTTTTGAGAAACATCGACAAACTCTTGGTTTAATGTAGAGGAAGGACATTGCCATTAAAGGCGTGTGATGGAATGTAATGCTCAGTCCTTCTTCGATTCCCCAGAATCATCATCTTGAGGGAAGGCCTACTTCATGATGTTGATCTTGAGGGAAGGTGTTGAGAGACCATGCTAAACATCATGTGATTACATGTGCATAGCACAAACACATATAGAGTGCTATAAAGGAAAGGGTTAGATCCCCTAACCCTAACCCTAAATGGGTTTGTATATATTCTACATTTTCAACTAAATCTAGTGTACAGTTAGTCATTTTATGGTGTGCTCTCTAGTTCTGCCCTCTCTCCTCATCTCGACTCTTCTCCTCGCTCGTCTTCATATTTTGTCACCTGTTTCCCCCTTCCTCAGCCCAAATAAAGGGCTCGAAAGCATATTTCCACTTCCAGCCAGTGGCTATCTCAAAAGTTCCATATTGTTGCAACATATGTAGTTGTAGCTGATAGAATATGCCTTACCACTAGAGCCCTAGCATCCTAGCCTAGGGCTAGACCATGCCAACCTTTAAGCTTAGCCTTTATCTACTCCTTAAACCTAAGGAATCTCTATTTAACTATGTGAAGCCTAAACCAAGGGGTGCACCCAAAGATCTTACTATCTCACCATGAGGTATCCATTGCACACAGGCACAAGATCCAAGGTGGATTGAGGAAGCACCTAAGAGTAAATGGTTTTGACAAGCTATAGAGAGACCCTGAAGCCTTGTAGAAGACCAATATAATCCTTTTTAAGGCATCCAGACTTGTTGGAATTTCCTTACATAAATTCATCAGGTCTTCTGGAAACAATTGTAATACTAATTACTCACCCTCTCCAATTAGACCGAGGTAGTAGCCTATTTTACTAACAGAATCAAAGGCACAGAGGTGATGGTAAAAAGCAATGGGGCAATGGGGAAGCCTTGATAGATAGTTCTAGTTATATTGAAGAACCCCACCACACCCCCATTAAGGCACAAAGCAATAGACACGTTACCAAATAGCATCTTTATCATTCTAGAAAAATGTTCACTAAACCCCAATTTCCTCATCACAGCTGGGAAATACTCCCATAAAATCCTATCATAAACCTTACCCAGATCAAGATCGCCAACAAGAAGAATTTTTTACCAAGAGGTACAAGCATAATCCAGAGCTATAATAATGTTAGGGGTATTGTCAAATATATCTCTTCCTTTCACAAAGCCACACTGCTCCTTATCAATAATCTCCCTAATCCTCAATGCTAGGGCCTCTGTTAGAATTCTATATGAAGTATTTAGCATGGTAATTGATTTCTAGTCACCAACATTAATTTTACTATGTCTTTTAGGGAACAATTTAATCAAGCCAGTATTGACATCTTCAGACAAGGTACCTCCAGCTATAGCAGCATTATCCATTTCAACCAAATCATCCCTCATCACCTCCCAAAATTCAACAAAGAATTTTGAAGTTAAACCATCCGAATTCGGGGCCCGATCCTTCTTCATCTTCAGTAAAGACTCCCATAGCTCTATCGTCATTGTAAAAGGCCAAGCTAATTGCCATCTCTAAGACTCAGCAATCCTTTCCCATTGCCAACACCCTCTGCCGGCTAGTCTTCATCTAGCACCATAAGAGCACCTACCAGTCCACTTAGATGAGCCTTAAACACCTCAGTAATGTGCCAAAACTTTGTTTCAATCTTACCCAAGGCATCAATCACCCTATCAATAGTCTCCCTTTGACATTTACTCTTTATAGCTTGAAAAAATAATTTTTTCTAACAGTCACCCAACTCAAGGCATGTCTGCTTTGAATTTTGGCATTATCAACTTCCTCCAGCTCTGATGCTGTAGTTCTTGTTCCAATTCAGTCAGATGGGTATCCATAATGAAATAATCCTTTGACTCATTAACCACCTTATGCAGAGAAGTTCTCAGATCAGTTAGGTCTTCCAAGCTCCATTTCATCATTCTATCTCTTTTATCCTAATCCATGCCTTCCTTGAGTATTGCCCTGATGGCCAAGCCCCATCTAGTAATGGGATCAGAACTAAGAGTCTTGGATTGAGTCTAGATTTTCCTTATCCTCTTGCAAAAGGATTTTGAAGATAAATTTTCTTTGTTGAACTTAAATGGCACACCCATTGATCTTCCTGGAACTTTCATTTGGAGACTAAACCGACAAATCAGAGGAACATGATTAGATAGCCTTGTTTTAGTAAGATACTCTCCCCTCATTGGAGCACAAAGCCACCACCCCTCTCTAGATACATACATCCTATCCAACTTCTCTCTAAATTCATCCCCTTTCTCCTATTGGACCACGAGAACCTATTCAAACCATCAAGATCCATCTCCACGCAATCTACAAGGCCAAATTCCAACCATAATCCCTCTCAGGCATTCATTTTAGCATTCATAATCTCCCTACTAGGATATGATTAGTCCTCTAAGGACTCCATAAAATTCTAGTCCCCACTCAAAAGCCAATTGTCATTAGAGATAATTGAATTAAGAGAAATCTAGCACTCACAACAATCTCTTGGGCTAATTGGAGCATACACACTAATATTGGTTGAGCTGATCTGGCCCTTCCTTTGACATGTATCCAAAGGCAATGAATTACCTACAAATCCACTAAGCCTACTTTGGGCTGCATAGAAGTTCCTTTGATGAATTTTTAATGCTTTTTATGTTACACGAACACTGAACTAATGTATCTCACTTGACCCTACATTCATTAACATAACCATGCTAGGTCATTTGACAAAAATCTCATCACTGGACTTTGGTTGTTTCACCATGCTCAAGCTGTTCTAAACCCTACGCATAATCGCTTCATGGACTTGAGCTTCATATTTCCCAAGTTTTATCTTGTAAACATGTAGGAGATGGATTAGAGCACAAACAATTAAATATGTCATTTATAGTAAGAGTATCCATCCCAGATGTCTCCATGAAAAGATATCTTGCCACTTTATTACTTATCTGATGTCGTTCTTGATCGTTAAGTTGCCCATTTGGCTGTTGCATAATTGAATCCTTCAATATGGCTATCTAGCATTGCTTTCTTTTCCACTTGGCCTCATACTCCATTATCATGATTTGCTCGAATCTTGAACATGACAAACAATCTGAAGCTGATGGGACCCAACATCTGCAGAAGTTCTCATGTCCATGATTTAGGGGTTGGATCTACATCCTCAAGGGGCATTATACGTTGGGCTTTGTTTTTGATTGTCTTTATCCTCATTTCCTAAATAAAATAATCTCAATAAAAGTATCTATCAACTCAAGATGACAGGCCTCGAACTACCATTGCCTTATAGCAAGCCATTTGTCTTACAGTAATCGACTAGGATCATTAGCAGAAGCCATAGATAGGAGACTTGAAGCTTGTGAGATTATTATATTTCCATACCTAACACGAGAGTACTCCTCACCTTGGGTGGGATTTCAAAACAAAAATTGTGAAAAGTACTAGAAGAAGCTCAAAGAAATGAAGTATGCATCTCTCCCGCTTTTGGGAAGATTGAATCTCACAAGCTTTTTGGGACTATGTGCTCTCTCTTGGGCCTTGACAGTGGTGCTCAGGGGATTTATCTCCTCCTGTGGTTCATGGATATCTATTTCGCAAGCATCTTGCCATTACTTGGTGGAATTAGTTTTCTTTGGTATCACAATGTTGTTGACAAAACTGTGGGGGTTAAAGGTCATTGTGCCTTTACCCCGGTTATGTACAATACTCAAACACATATATAAATGAATGAAAAAGAAGATTAGGGTGGTTCTGCACCCACCAAAACTTGTGTGGCTCTTTGTCTCTCTCTCTCTCCTTCTTCCATTCTTGCTTTCGTTGAGAGCACTCTCAACTGGTATCAGAGCCCGGGTGATCTAGCTGAGTGTGCGTGAATGCTTGGAAGCTCAACACTCTGTGGGAGGAAGGAGAAGCTATGTGGGAAGCTTTGTGGGTGACTTTACTTGCATCCGAGTGTGTAGAGACCTTGGAGGAACCTTTGGAAAAGTTACTTTGGCTTTGCGAAGTGGTTTTGAGAGCTTGTTAAGAGTTTTCAAAGAAAAGTCGTTTTTTGAACTTTTCCCTGTTCCGTTCGATGACAGAGACTCCATATTGACTTGTAGAGGCAACTATTGATTGCTTTTGGTGTTCACTTCACTTCAGGAGCTTGGAAACACCTTTATTCTTGAATCTGGGATCATTTCATTGGATTTCTGACTCACTGTGTCAGTTTTTACGTTTTTTGCCCGGGTGTTGGAACTCAAGTTTGGAGCAACCATTTGTAGATTTGTCAGTTCCGGTGGACTCAGGAGGTCCTAAAACTTCTATGTTGCTCATCATTCGCACTTCGGTGGAGTTTACAAACAGCTCTGTTTCAAAAAACGTTTTTCAGCTCGTGTGTTGGACCCAGTGATTGAGACCACGGTTTCCAAAACCGTTTGTCCCATTGCATTTCGGACGCCTAAATACCCCTACCTATTAGTTCTTGCGCGATTCGGTGGAGGGTTTTCAAAGTTATAGATCTCTGTGTGTTCGATTTCGTTTCTCTGTTTTGCATTTTTCATACTAAGGTTTTGAAACCTTAGATTTATGCCACATGGCAGTGGATAAGTGTTGACTCCCATTTCTCACTCATCGGTTAGGATTTTGGAGTTCTGGCAGAAGAGAGATATTTGCAAATTTTCTTGTTGAGTCCGATTATGCAATGGCGCCCATGTTTTGAGGCATCTCAGGTTCTATTTTCAGTAGCAGTCATTACCGTGGGACCATGATTTCCTGAGCATACCTTATGTAGATCACTCTGGTTGTAGTTTGAGCAGTGTGTGCTCATTTGTGGAGTGCATTTGGTTGCAGTGGATGATTTGTAGGCCATTTGGATGCATTGCGGTCCTTATTGGATGCGCTGATAGGCCCAAATTGCCTTGTGGGATGCTATTTTTTATGGACACTTTGCACATGGATGCTATTTTATGCTGAGGGACCGCTTTGACACATTGCAGGTGATGCACTGATAGTGCTATGCTCTCTTGGATGAGATATTATTGATGCATATGCCAGTGGACTGTGTTTATGCTTGAGTCATTTGGCACTTATTGGCATTTTCTTTTGGGCCAGATTTGCTCATATGGATGCATAGTATATGCACATGAGTTAGATGCATCTTTTGATGCTTTGAGCTTTGAGTTTTGGTGATATTTCACTCTATTGTGGCATACACATTTGGGTGCACCTGGTATTTGGTGTAATTCTCTCTTGCAGGGACTAGCATTTGGGATTCTGTTTCATTTGCATCATGGCATCTCTTTGCTATCACAATGTTGTAGTGTGATGTCACCAAGTAACACTCTTTCTCTGATGAAGTGCTCTTTGACATCAATGTGCTTTGTCCTGGAGTGATATACTAGATTCTTGGCCAATGCTTGAGCCGATTAATTATCACAGTATATTGTTGTTGGCTTTGATTCATCAAAGTAGTCTATTTTTTACAATAGTCTTCTAAGCCATATAGCCTCACATGCACTTGTAGTATTGAGTGCCCTATATTTTTCTTCAGTTAAAGAAAAAGAAATAGTTGGTTGTTTGTTTGACAACCATGACCAAGGAAAACTGCATATCCCTATGTGGATCTCCTGGTCTCATGATCTCCGGCATAGTCACTATCATAGTATCCATGAAACGTTGGATGACTTACTCTGTATTCTATTCCAAACTGTCCTGTACCTCAAATGTATCTCAGTTCAGCTACATTCCAGTGAGACTGTTTTGGCTTTGACATAAACTATGCTAGTGAAAATACTGCATAACAAATATCTGGCCATGTGATAGTTAGATATAAAAGAGATCCAATGAGCTGCCTGTAGTACGTGTCATTCACTGTAGGCTTTTCTAAATATTTTGTAAGTTTCAAACTCTGTTCCATGGGAGTGGCTATAATCTTGCAATCTACCATATGAAACTTCTTTAGGAGACTATCAACATATTTCAGCTGACTCATAAAGGTGTTGTCTGAATCTCTCCAAAACTCAATTCCAAGACAATAGTGCATAAGTCCAAGATATTTCATGCTAAACTCTGCAGATAAGCCTTGTTTCAACTTTTTGATAAAGCTATCATTCTTCCATCAAAGATGACTCGATATTTGTGTTCCATCATTTGACCTACTGACAAGAGGTTCTTGCTGAGCTTCGGAACATAGAGTACATCTTTTACCCATCCTTTTGTACTAGTGAAATTATTCATAGGGATAATACATGTCCCTTGAACTAGATTCGGTGTATTATCTGCCGTGTAGATGACATTCTTCTGATCTTCTAATGGTTTCATCTCTGTGAACCATTCTTGATGATTTGTCATATGAGTGTTGAGATATCAAGCTCCACTCGTGATATGCCAGGGTGACCATTGTGCATTTATGTCACCGACTTGTTAGCTGCAGATGCAGTTGGTACACCGCCCATGAATAATAGCTGGATGACAGCTATCTTTATGTACTCTAGTTAGTGGCTCAATTAGTATGCCACCTTAGTTAGTTGAGTTTGGCTTGAGACCCACATATAGGGTTCACCTATTCTTTTGTACTTAGAGTTCCTTTGGCTTTCACAACTAAGAAGAGGAAAACTGTTTTTAGCCTCCACCTTTGTGTATATTCCCCCAGTATGTGAGAAAGCTACAAGTGAGACTCCTTGCTTCTCTCCCACTCTCTTCACATGGCATCAGAGCTCGGTTCGTGGTAAGGAGCTCAAGAAAGCAAACCAAGTTCATGGTGTCCTACTAAGAGGATCAGTGTTGCTTTCCTTTTTTTTGAGTTTGGAAGCAAATCTCTGCAGGTAGCATAGCCAGAAAGTGCAAGAGTGCACTGTCTCAGATTGGGATGCCCTTCGCGGTGTGGTGAGAGGCAGTATATGCTACAAGACATTTTGGGGCCCATTTTGGTGGCAAAAGTTTTCTGCAGGCACTCAGCAAAGTGCCCTGTTTTTGCTGTGCGACCACTGTTCTGTAGGTCGGTAAAAAGTTATCGTGGAAATTACATCGTATGCTTGTGCACAGAGATATTGGTAGTGACATAATCATTCTTATTGCCTGTTGATGCATAATTGTCACTAGGAAGTGACTGTGTGGTCAAATACCACTTTCGTCAGTTTTGCAGATTTGCCCTTGTGAGGCAAAAGTTGTGTTTTTTTACTGTGAGAGAATATTTTGCAATGTTCTGTAATGGCGTCTGATGCTCTTTCATAGATTGTCACTGAAAAGCTTGATAAGAATAACTTCCAAGCATGGAAGTTTAGAATGACAAATTTCCTTAAGGGAAAAGGCTATTGGGAGTTCATTACTAGAGCTGAACAAGAACCAGTTATTCCTAATGTTCCCAATCAACAGGAGTTGCAGGCATTTAAAGACTAGCATGAGAGAGCTAGAAAAGTTATGTATTAGCTGTCTATCAGTATTTCGGATTCTATGATTGTGCACATTCAGGATGCAAGCACATCGAAGAAGGCATGGGATACTTTGATAAAAATGTATAGCACAAATACACAAGCTAAGAAAATGCGGCTCAAGCAGGAGTAGCATAATGTGTAGAGAGAAAATATGAGCATCAATGACTACCACATGAAGGTGAAGAAGATTGCAGCCACTTGCTTCTATTAGGTCACCAGTGGAAGATGATGATTTAGTTTCTGTGACCTTGAATGGTCTAGGAAAGGATTATGCATAATTTCGAACATCCATTGCCATCCATGAGAATTTTCTTGATTTCGAGGAGTTGATTGCTCTTCTAATTTCTGAAGAGCAAAGAAATGGTGGTGCATCTTCTTCAGGAGGAACTTCAAAAGAAGCTGTCTTCTACTCAAATGCTAGAAGAGGTAGAGGCAAAGGTAGAGCAAGCCGATTTAGAGCCGTGGTAGAAATTAGAATATGCAGCAAATTTAAGAAAACTAGTCCTATGGAGGAGGACGTGGTAACTTTAGAGGCAGGGGGAGCCAAAGAGGTCGTGGTGGATGGAAAAGAGGCCAAAATGCAAACAGCAATGCTGAATGCTACTACTATGGTAAAATGGGTCATATGGTTAAAGACTGCTATAAAAAGTAGAATGACATCATGACTAGAAAATTGTAGCAAGGCAATTATGCATCCTCTAGTAGACGAGGTGATGACAAAAATGAGCATCTATTTATGGTGCAGCACATGACCAATTCTGTGACAAGTGCAGAAGAAAGCAATGATGTGTGGTATGTTGACACAGGTGCATCAAACCACATGACAGGTCATGCAGAATGGATGCAGGATGTAAGGAAAATGGAAAGACCAGGATTTTGGAGACTGGTGATGATACTGCACATTTTATTGTGCATATTGGTAAAATTCCTTTGTCTATGCAGGATGGAAAAAAGAAATACCTGTCTGATGTAATTCATGTCCCGAATATCACCAAGAACCTAGTTTCTGTTGGTCAAATGGTTGAGCAGGGCTTGCACATCTGATTTAATCCTCATGGATGCTTTGTTGAGGATATGAAAAATAAAGGTCGCTTGACAACAAAAGGGAAGAAGAAGGGTAGGATGTTTACGTTGGATGTGGACATGCTTGAATTGAGTGCAGCAATGTTTGCACATGGGACTGGTGTAGTTGCAAATATTGATATCTGGCATAAAAACATTGGTCATGTTAATGTACATCGACTTAAATTAATGCATGCCCAAAATATTGTTGCAGGATTGCCTAAGTTCAAGGTTGCAGAAATGCATAAGGTATGTGAAGCTTGTCAATTTGGAAAACAGGCAAGGAAACCATTTTTTAGACATGTTCAAGAGAGTAAGAGGCCATTAGAATTAATCCACTCTGATGTGTGGACTACTAAAGCTGCATCTATTGGAGGCTATCATTATTTTGTCACTTTTATTGATGACTACACCAGAAAAGTTTGGGTGTATTTTATGAAAAAGAAAAGTGAAGTGTTTGGGCATTTCAAAGCTTTTAAAGCTATGGTTGAAAAAGAAACAGGACTGCAAATAAAATGCCTAAGGTCAGATGGAGGGGGAGAGTACCTCTCAAATGAGTTTGCAAGTTTCCTGCAAGAGCATGGCATAAAGTAGCAATATTCATGCGGTCATAGCCCACAACAAAATGGACTTGCAAAAAGGAAAAATAGGCATATTGGAGAGGTATCTCGTGCCATGCTTAACGAAAAAGTCCTGCCATAATATTATTGGGCTGAAGCAGTTGCTACAGTAGTCTACATAATGAACAAGACTCCCACTACAGCAATACATGGCATGATGCCAGAGGAGAGGTATATTGGTAGGAAACCAGATATCTCTGATTTGAAAGTTTTTGGTTGCATTGCCTATGTTCATGTGCTAGATGAGTTGAGATCCAAGTTGGATCCAAAAGCTGAGAAGTGCATCTTTATTGGTTATTCTCTGTAGCAGAAAGGGTATAGATGCTATAACCCTTCTACTCGTAAGTTTACAGTGAGCAGAGATGTTGTTTTTGATGAGATGAGTAGCTGGTATAAATCAGTAAATGTGATTGATGATGTAGATGCACAAAACAATAATGCTACACATAATTCACAACAGCAATCACAAAATATTAGTGGACCTGTAGTGTCCTCTAGTAGTGGTTCACATACTCCATAGATTGGAAAAGTTTGGTGGTAAAGTTGCTTTATGCGACTTTCTACAAGATATTGCCACAAACATAATCAAGTCAATTGCAGAACGAAGATATAGTGAGAACACAAGAAATATTTGAGGTGTCAAAGATGTGGGGAGGCCCAAGGTTACATGACTTTTTGATTTCTGACCTCAATGGATCTTCTTTATCAATGACAAAGTGAGGGCAAAGAATTTCTACTCAGTTTGTACCTGGTATACATGGATATATTTTTGATGCAATCACTAAAATTTATGAAAAAGAAAAAGAAAAGCATGGAATCATGTCAAGGATTCCCTTCATCATAGATGAAACTACAATAAAGAAGCGGATAAGGTAACCTCCTTTTTCTCTAAATTATTTTCATAATATAAATCTTGCTTTTAAATGCAAGAGGATTGCATATGAGCTTACAGACTTGTGCTTATTATTGCTTGTAGGTGGAATCCAAACGATGACATGCTTGTGGTTTTTGATGGATATAAAGTAGATGATCATGAGTGCATGACTACATGCATGATCAAAGTGGGAGAAGGACAAAAAGGAATTGATCAAATTATTGATATTTCAAAATTGTGTCATTGGTGGACGTGCAAGAGTTTTTCATGTTAATCCATTGCATGATGCGCTCGCACGCTTGGTTCTCGCACTTCATTGCACTTGTGGCCGATTTGATGCAAGTTTTGTTTGCAAGCAATGGGATGCTATTTTAAACTTGTGGAATGAGAAGCTAAAGGCCACAGTTGGTCCAATTATTGGACATGGTGGTGATAGTCAATGAAGAACATTGATGGTCTTTGATTATCTAGATAAAAGAGGTAGTAGATTTGGGATAAAATGGGATGGATGGCCTCTCTCAGCAAAACTTTTAGAAAATCGAGTTTTTGGGCTACATGATCAAGATTTTGTACATAATGGAAAAAAGTTAGTCAATGTCCTTGACAAACCTAAGCATCAATTGACTATTGGCAATGTATGGATCACCTTAAATCATGTCATTATTGTGTATGATGCTTTTTCTATCGACAAACATATGCTAACGGATGGAGACATTAGGCGAGATGACTGCGAAAATTGGGCTGGAGCTCAAAGAATATGCAATAGACAAGTACAATGGTGCTTGGGAGAATTGGCAAACAACAAAATTCATAGAAAAGAGAGGAGCATGCTAGGAACACAAGCTTATCTTGAAATTGCTGGAGACTACATCAACATCTTCTTATCTCCACATTTGAATCTTGTAGATCGAGTCTATCTTGTGGGCAAAGTCGCTTTTTTCTTTCAGATTTGGAGGTCTTGGATTGTTCATCATGCCAACTATAAGTTGAATAGAAACTTCATAAGTAGGGAAGCTTTCTTAGATGTGCAACTCTCATGCCAGTTTGTGGTCCTATTGATCTAGTACTTTAGAGAATCTTGTCCACGCCTAAGGTGTTCTTTACATCTTACAGGTTTAGAGATGTAGTTGAAATCTTCTTCAACAAGATTGGAATCATGGTGGGACAAGAACATGCTTATGACTTAATGGATATGCCACATAGTGGAGGTAGCATGAATAGGCTTGCACACTCTGAATGCAAAGAGGATAGTCCTCTATTTACCAAGGCACATAAGAAGCAAGAACATGTTTGAAGAGAATTGAATCTCAAAGAGAACATGCCTGAAGCTAATCTAGGAGACTATAAGTATGTATCAATTGATGATAATATCATGGAAGCATTGAAGGGACTGAAAAGTGCTCAAGAAAGGTGTGAAAGTTTGCATATGAAGCCAAAGGGTGAGAATATGAAGTGGTGGATAGAACCTTGGTCAAATGGATTTGCAGATGCATATTCACAAGAATCTGATTTTGAAGAAGAAGACCAACAAGTAGATCATGTGTCAAAAATAGATGATATTGACAACGATGCCTCCATAACTGAAATCAGACATGTTGTGGATGTTAGATATCAATGCTCCACTCTCCTGTAACTATGTGGAAACCAGCTAACTCTACTTGTAAGCCCCCCATATGAAGAGAAGGCATTTGAGTAGCTCGATTATCCGGTAGGTCTTGGTTTGGACACCAAATGGGGCCCATGTGTGGCCTGATACACTGCCAACTAGGCTACATGTAAATGTGGGAAGGCATCCCATGATTGACCGCACTGAGGGTAGATGAAGCATTTCTCGAGGTAGCCCACTCTCAGGTTGCAGGGCCCGTTTGGAGCCCCAGATGATCTCGGATGGCTCTGGGCCGCAAACGGCCACCGTAGGTTAGTGGCTGTATTTTGTGCCACGGTTCTATCGTGTGGTCGGTGGCCTATTTTAGGACCGACCTCCAGTCGGCCATTTTGGGCGGACTGGGTCGGTCACCCGATTGGGTCTAACCGACTACGACTGGTGGCTATATAAGATCAAGCCCGTGAAGCCCATTATCATCACTGGCTACAGCAACCCTGATTCCTTAGCATCCAGCCTCCACCCTCTACTGTTTCCAGCATGCCATCAAAGCTTCTCTCACAGGAGCGCACGGCTGGGAGGCAGTGCCATCTATTGTATCAGTTATACAATAATCAAAATTTTGATTCTCCATACCAAGTCGACCTCTCCATCCATGATGAGCTCGCATATAAAGTGATATTGAATCTCAATGTGTTTTGTGTGAGTGTGGAGCACAGGGTTCTTTGCAATTGCCATGCAACTCTGATTGTCACTTGATAACTGTGTAGGCTTGTTCTGCACTGCACCCATGTCCACTAAAATCCTCCTCAAGAACACTACCTCACAAGAAGCAAAACATGCTGATTTGTACTCAGCCTCGGTAGAAGAAAGAGCAACTATAAGTTGCTTCTTGCTGACCCATGACACAGGCTCCAGATCCAAGTGAGAAATAGTAACCTATCACTGATCTCCTGTTGTCCATGTCTCCTACCCAATCTGAGTCACAGAATCTGGTCAAGATGTTGCTCTTGGTATAGGTGATGATGTATTTCAGCACCCGCATCCCTGCCCTCCAATGGTTCTCCTGGGGCTTATTGGAAAATTTACTTAGTACAATAGTCACAAAACTGATGTCCGGTCGCGTGTTGCACAAGTAAATTAAACTGCCCACAAGCCTTCTATACTTCGCTTCATCCACCAGTGGTGATGAATCCTCATTTGAGAGCTTCACGTCAACCTCCATAGGGGTGCCAACTGTCTTGCACTCAGCCATGCCAAATGCCTTAAGTATCTCTCCAGCATACTTCAGTTGTGAGATGAAGATCTGTTTTGGCTCTTGCCAAACTTCAATCCCTAAATAGAAATGCATTAGTCCGAGGTCTATCATTTCAAACTCTCTTCCTAGCAACTACTTTGTCTGTGAGATTTTCTCTTCATGGTTCCCTGTTATGACAAGGTCATCCACATAAAGGACCACAATCATACACCTACGTCCTTCTCTGTAGATATACAAATTTGCATCAGATGGGCTCCTCTTAAACCCATTTTGTAGAAACTAGGCATCAATTCACTGGTACCACACTCGTGGAGCCTGTTTCAACCCGTAAAGTGCCTTCTTCAGTTTACAAACTTTACCTTCTGAACTGAGAATCACAAAACCTGGTGGTTGTTCCACGTATATGTAAAGAATAAGGGAGAGAGATAGGAGACTCAAGTTCAGCTTTCTTCACAACACACAAAAGAGAGAGGACACAAGGTTGGAGGGTGAAGCCTTTCTTCACTTTTGCACACAACAACCATACAATAGAAGAGGGAAATACCCTATATGTCAAACCCTAGAATACGTGGTTCATATGTGAACCCAAACCAAAAACATACGTGGTAGTCTAACTACACCACGAGTACAACTAACATAGGCGGTGACATAAATGATAGTCATCCAGGAGATATATCGGGGGTAGAGCTTGATATCTCAACACTCCCCCTCAAGCTCAAATCCATCTCACGTACACCAAGCAAGCTCCTAAATCTGCGAAGCTTCTCGGTACCCAATGCCTTCATAAAAGTATCAGCCACCTGCTCCTCAGTGCTGACATAGACAAGATCAATCTCACCAGCTAGAACCTTCTCTCTCACAAAGTGATAATGCACCTCAATGTGCTTCGTTCTAGCATGATAAACTGGGTTATTAGCAAGCATGATGCTGCTAATGTTGTCACAATGAATGACAACTGCTGCATGAATTGACTGTCCCATATCTGCAAATAGCTTCCGTAACCAAGCTACCTCACATGCAGCCATTGCTGCACCCCTGTACTCAGCCTCTGTGCTCGACAAGGCAACTGTTGGCTGCTTCTTGCTGCTCCAACTGATGGCACCACTCCCAAGGGAAAACATAAAACCACTAGTAGATCTCTTGTCTGAGACACTACCAGCCCAGTCAGCATCTGTGTATCCATGTACCTGTAATGCACACCCAGCTTCATAAAACAGTCCATAATGCAATGTGGACTTCACATACCGCAGTATGCGCCTAGCCGCATCCAAATGTGGCTTCCTCGGTGCCCACATAAACTGACTCACCAGCCCCACAGCATAGCTCAAATCTGGTCTGGTTATAGTCATGTAAATCAAGCTACCTACTATGCGCCTGTACATAGTAATATCTTCAAGAAGCTCACCTGTCTCTGCATTGAGCTTCACATTCTACTCCAATGGAACAGAGATAGGCTTACAGCCTGTCATCCCATATTTGGACAGCATGTCCAAACCGTATTGCCTTTGCAACAGCCATATCCCACTCGGGGATCTAATAACCTCAATGCCCAAGAAGTAACGCAGCTCTCCCAAATCCTTCATCTCAAATTTCTGCTTCAACAGCAGCTTCACTTCATTAATGTCTGCATCACTATCACCTGTAATAATCAAGTCATCAACATAGATGACTACAAGCACAATCCCTTTGTTTGTCCTTTTCACATAAAGTGAAAAATCTGAATTGGAAATCTGAAATCCAATAGTGACAAGATATTGCCCTATCTTGTTTGACCATGCCCTCGGCGCCTGTTTTAAGCCATACAAGGCTTTGCGCAACCTGCATACAAAATCGGGGTGTGAATTATCCTCATAACCTTTTGACTGCATCATATAAACCTCTTCCTGCAAATCACCATGCAAGAAGGCATTTTTCACATCCATCTGATGCAAAGACCATCCCTTTGCAGCAGCCATAGCAATTACTGCTCTCACGGTTGCCATCCTTGCAACTGGGCTGAAAGTTTCCTCATAGTCAATTCCATATGTCTGCGCAAAACCTTTGGCAACCAATCTTGCCTTGTACCTGCTAACAGACCCATCAGCATTGTGCTTTACTTTGTAAACCCACTTGCAGCCAATAGCCTTCTTATCATGACGCAAAGGCATCAAATCCCAAGTGTGGTTTGCATCCAAGGCAGCCATCTCTTCATTCATAGCTGCTTCCCAATTTTTATGCCCTGCTGCATCCTCAAAACATGTGGGCTCTGGCTCCTCTAGAACCTTGACCATATAAGCATAGTGATGTGCTGTATACCCATCATATCTCAGCCTGTCAACTGGATACTTAATACGAGTGGACCTCGGTACAACTGGATCAGTTGCAGGAGTCTTTAAATCATGCCTGCTTTTCCTTGCACCAGGTGTAACAACAGAAGGAATCCCAAGTTCCTCATCAAGGCTCATTTTAGAGCCGCTTGACTCTCCATCAACATGAGAGCTACCAGCAGACACATCAAACATTGGAGCATGGTCTACTTTTTCTTTTCCCTTATGTGATACCTACACAACACTATCAGGGCTGCCATGTGACGATTCACTAGATCTCAATCTCCCTGTCCATGCATTAGATCCACTAGTAGAGGACTCTGTGGGTCCACTCAAGGCTTGAGATTGCTGCTCTGCATTTATTGCAGCATTCCCATTTCCTGCATCTGCATCTCCTACCATAACAGTTGGTGCATACCAGCTGCTCATTTCATCAAAAACAACATCTCTGCTCACTTGCATTTTGCGGGTGGAAGGGTTATAACAGCGATACCCTTTCTGGTGCAGAGCATATCCAATAAAGATGCATTTTTCTGCCTTTGGATCCAGCTTTGTTCTCTTCTCATCAGGAACATGAACATAAGCTATGCAACCAAATACCTTCAAGTGAGAAATATCTGGTTTTTGTCCTGTATACATTTCTTCAGGCGTCATGCCATGGACAGCTGCAGTGGGGGTTTTGTTCATAATATAAACAGCAGTTGCTACTGCTTCAGCCCAAAAATAATCAGGCATGTTTTTCTCATTTAGGATCGCCCGTCCTACTTCTGCAATATGCCTGTTCTTCCTTTCTGCAACCCCATTCTGCTGAGGGGTAGACCTGCATGAGTACTTTCTTTGAATTCCATGTTCTTTCAGATATTCACAAAATTCTTCTGAAAAGTACTCTCCCCCTCCATCAGATCTTAGCACTTTAATATGCACACCTTTCTCTTTTTCAACCATGGCCTTAAAAGCCTTGAAATGGCTGAACACTTCACTTTTGTGCTTCATAAAATAAATCCACACCTTCCTAGTGTAGTCATCAATAAACGTCACATAATAATGGCATCCACCAATAGAAGCAGCTTTGGTTGTCCAAACATCTGAATGGATCACTTCCAAAGGTCTTCTACTCACCTTAGCATTTTTGGGAAATGCATGTCTGGCCTGCTTACCCATTTGGCATGCTTCACATATCTTTTGCATTCCCTCAACTCTAAATTTAGGCAAACCTGCAACAATGTTTTTCGTTTGCATAGATTTCAGCCTTTGTATATTCACATGCCCAATGCGCTTGTGCCATATCTCAATATCTGCAATGACACCTCTCCCATGCGCAAACATAGCAGCTTTCACCTCAGGCATATCAACATCCAAGGTGAACATTCTGCCATTTTTGTTGCCTTTCGCAACCAAGCGGCACTTATTTTTCAAGTCCTCAACAAAGCATCCATCAGGATTAAATCTAACCTGCAGACCTTGCTCAACCATCTGGCCAACTGAAACCAGGTTCTTAGTGATTTTTGGAACATGAAGTACATCTGCCAAGTACTTCGTTTTGCCATCCTGCATAGCCAATGGCACTTTACCAACCTGCGTAATTGGGTGCGCAGTATCATCACCCGTTTCAACATAACCTGGCTTATCCAAATTTCTAACATCATGAAACCACTCACCATGACTGGTCATGTGGTTAGAGGCACCTGAATCAACATACCAAACATCATTGCAAGCTGCAGCATCTCCTGACATGGAGTTAACCATATGCTGCATCACAAAAAGGTGCTCATTTCTGTCGTCACCATGCCCACTTGATGATGCATAGTTGCTTTGCTGCAACTTCCCACTTTTGATGTCATTCTGCTTTTTATAGCATGTATTCTCCTTGTGTCCAGGCTTTCCACAATAATAGCATTCTGTGCTGCTATTTACTTGCTGGTTCCTTTGCCATGAACCACGGCCTCTTTGGCTCCCCTGCCTCTAGAACTACCACGTCCTCCTCCATAGGACTGGTTATCCTGTTGTTGCTGTTGGTTCTGATTTCCTGCACGGCCACCAAAACGGCCTCTTCCTCTACCCCTGCCTCTACCTGTATTCGAGTAGAAAGCAGTCTCTTGAGAAGTTGAGGTGGCTGAACCACCATTCCTTTGCTCTTCACTCAGCAAGAGAGCAATAAGTTCCTGAAAATCAGGAAATGTTTCACGGACTCCAATGGATGTCCGAAACTGTGCATAATCTTTCCCAAGACCATTCAAGGTCACGGACACTAAGTCCTCATCATCAACAGGTGCTCCAATGGAGGCAAGAGAATCTGCAAGGCCTTTCACCTTCAAGGAATACTCATTTATATTCAGATTTTTCCTTTGCACATTGTGCAACTCCTGCTTTAGCTGCATCTTTCGTGCTTTGGTATTTGTGCTATACAGCTTCACCAATGTATCCCATGCCTCCTTAGGCGTCTCTAGATCCTGTATATGCACAATCATAGAATCTGAAATGCTAACAAACAGCCAATACAGGCATTTTCTGGCTTTTTCATGCCATCCTTTAAAGGCCTTCAATTCAGCAGGAGTGGGAGCAACACCCAAAACTGGTTCTGCAGTTTCACCACTGATGTACTCCCAAACTCCCTTTCCCATAAAGAAGTTTGTCATCCTGAACTTCCATGCTTGGAAGTTGTTCTTGTCAAGCTTCTCACTGACAATGGTAGACAGATTCTCAGACATTTTACAAATCACGAATTGCAACAGCAACCTGTAAACACAGCAAATGCCTCACAAGGGCAAATAGCAAAACTTCTGCAAAAAGCCTCACAGGGGCAGATCTGCAACACTGACGAAAGTGGTATTTCACCACACAGTCACTTCCTAGTGACGATTTTGCATCAACAGGCAACAGGCATGAATCTGCAACTCCCAATATCTCTGCACACAGGCATACGATGCAATTTCTGTGGCACCTTTCCACCGACTAGCCGCGCAGTGGTCGCACACAGTGGTCGCACAGAGAAAAACAGGGCCTTTTTCTGAGTGCCTGCGAAGAACTTCCGCCTTTAAAACGGGCCCCGAAACGGCCTCAAATCAAAAAAATAAAGTCACCAAGGGCTTCGCCCTATCCCGCAGCATATACTGCGCTCTCGCCACACCACGAAGGGCCTCTCAATCTGAAACAGTGCACTCCTGCACTTCTGGCTGTGCTACCTGCAGAGATTTGCTCCCAAACTCAAAATAGGAAAGCAACACTGGTCCTCTTACCAGGACACCACAAACTTGGCTTGCTTTCTTGAGCTCCTTACCACGAACAAGGATCTGATACCATGTAAAGAATAAGGGAGAGAGATAGGAGACTCAAGTTCAGCTTTCTTCACAACACACAAAAGAGAGAGGACACAAGGTTGGAGGGTGAAGCCTTTCTTCACTTTTGCACACAACAACCATACAATAGAAGAGGGAAATACCCTATATGTCAAACCCTAGAATACGTGGTTCATATGTGAACCCAAACCAAAAACATACGTGGTAGTCTAACTACACCACGAGTACAACTAACATAGGCGGTGACATAAATGATAGTCATCCATATCGGGGGTAGAGCTTGATATCTCAACAGTATACCTCCTCCTTGAGATCTCCATTCAGAAAGGCAGATTTCACATCCATCTGAAACACGAGCCAGCTTTCTTGTGCTACTAAAGCCAAAACACTACGAATTGTGGTTAGTCGAGTTGTGGGAGCAAAAGTATCTGATAATCAAAACCATGTACCTGTGCGAATCCTTTTGCCACGAGCTGAGCCTTGTACTTATCCAACATGTCGTCGGACTTGTACTTGGTGTTGTACACCCACTTGATGCCGATTACCTTGCATTTTGGTGGTCGATTCACAAGGTCCCAAGTGTTGTTCTTCATTATGGAGCCATACTCTAACTGCGTAGCCTCCATCCACCTATCATCACCCTGCGCCTCTTCAAGACACTTGGGTTCTTCAGCACGGATCACCTCTATCATCAAAGCGTAGTTGACCAAGTGTTCCTGCGCCCTTCTTTGCTCTAATCTCTTGGACCGGTGGTTTTTGGATGATTCCACCTCAATGGCTAGAGGTTCTCTGCCATCTAAAAGCTACTTTACCCACTTCGGGAATGGCCGTTGCCGTTGTGGTTCTGTAAGCTCTTCTTCCTCTTCTTTATCTTGAATCCTCCCAAGCACCGTTGGGGGAGTTCGGCCTACTGTTGGTGGTTGTACTAGATGGATATCCTGGTCCTAGTTGTCTGGGAAGAAAACATCCTCCTCCAATTGATGCAACTGTTCTGAGAAGGCCACATCGCGACTTACTATTACCTTCATGGTAACAGGATTATAGAGGTGGTAACCCTTCGCCTCTTCACTGTAGCCCAAGAAAATACATTTCTGGCTCTTTGGTTCCCATTTGGTCCTGTTAGCATTAGGGACATGCACAAAACAGTCACATTCAAAAACTCTGGAATGTGCAGCTGAAGGTTTTTTACCAGAAAAGGCATGCAGTGGAGTCATCCCATTCAGAACCTTTGTCTAGCCATGATTCAGAATCTAAACTGCCGTGTTACATGCTTCAGCCAGGAAGTCTTTGGCAAATCTTTCCCTTTCATGATACTCCTACCCATTTCGTAGAAGGCGTGCATCTTGTGCTCTGCTACTCCATTTTGCTGTGATGTATGTGGCAAGGGTTTTTGCCTCTTGATCCTGTGACTTTTGTAGTAACTTTTGAATTCACTTGATGTGAACTCACCACCTCTGTGTGATCTCAACTTCTTCACCTTCCTCCCTGTTTCTTTCTCGACCATTACATGCCATTCTTTGAACTTACTAAAAGCCTCATCTTTAGTCTTTAGCAAGTATATCCATATCCTTCTATTGTAGTTGTCGATCAGCATCATGAAGCAGTAGGAACCACCCAAAGCTTTCGTCTCGATCTTTTTGCAAAGGTCCGTGTGAACGAGCTCTAGAGGAGCCTTTGCCCTGCTAGCCTCTTTAGGAAAGGGCTACCAATGCTGCTTGCCCATCATGCAAGCTTCACATACATCGGGCAGATCTGTAATTTTTGATAGGTCTGTAATCATTCCACTTTTATGGATCTCCTTTAAAGAATTACGATTTAGATGACCAAACCTCTCATGCCACATCTTAGTGTTGCTCACATCGGCTCAAGCACTAAAAGCTGAGAGTTTGTAGATGTTGCGCTGTGTGCCTTTACTAATGACCTTCCCTTGAAGATCCAAAATCTTTGCACCATTCTTATCGAATTGAACTTTGAGGTCCTGATCCGTGATCGCAGAAATGAACAACAAGTTCCTCTTGATATCGGGCACATAAAGAACATCGGACAACTGTTTTACAACTCCATCTAACTTGAGAGCAATCGTACCTTTTCCTTTTGTTGGACATTTTGCATCATTGCCGACTGCTACCAGGATGTCATTCCCTACCGGATGTAGAGAGGTATACCAATCCTTCCGACTGGTCATGTGGCATGATGCACTACTATCAATAATCCAAGGTTCATCCATAGGTACATGAACTACCTCCATGAAAATATCCTCAATTGCTACAAACAGCTATACTGGTACTGCTACGTGCTATTGTTGGACTCTTTCTTTACTCCGTTCTTCTCATTTGCAATCTTCTTCTGGCACTCATTCTGCTTGTGCCCTACCTTGTTGCGATAGAAGCACTTGATCTTCTTCTTTCTCTTTTTATCATTAGAAGAAGATGGGTTACCAAAGTCCTTACCCTTACCTTTCTTTGATCTAGCCAAGAAAGCCGAATCTTCTCAAGTCCTTATCTTTTGACGCATCTCCTCCTCCAGAAGCATCGCACTGAAATCCTCAAAGTTGAGGGGCAGATTTCTATACTACGTATTCAGTGCTATAACAAGACTGTCGTACTTTGGTGGGAGAATCCGTATGCACCTTCGTGCTACATTCTCACTAGTGATGGTGACGCTAATCGCAGTCATCTGATCGTGCAGATTCTTCACCCTGGTGATGAACTCCGCCATTTCAGACTGACAATTTCTCGTTTGTGAGTTGAGTCTCCAAATTCTGAATTCGCGTCTAATTCGTGGTCTCGTACTGATTTTTCAAGACCGTCCATGCCTCCTCCACTATGGTGACGTTGAATTAACGCCATGATAGAATCACTTACACTGCAGACAATAGAACACAGCGCATCTGCATTTCTTCTTGTCCACGCGAGAATCTGATCTGCAGTTGGCACTATCTGTTGTCCTGCATTGGATACGGCGGCTTCACATCCACCCCAGTAGCAGTATCGCAAAGCTCGTATGTGCTTAGGATGTTGAGCTTCCAAAGTGGATAGTTAGGGCCTTAGCACAAGGACACGTTTAGGATAGGACTAGGGCTGGAATGCTCTTTCCATCCTAGTCCCTTTCTAATCCAGCTGGCCTAGAACGGGACTAGAGTGGTTTTAACCACCACTTCTCCCACCCTGAACCCATCCTGGACTCCAGTGTTCATACCACCTGGTATTCTTTAGGACTTTGGTAGACTGCTCTTCCTGCTACTCGCTACTCCGACGATTGCTGCTGCTCCGGCAATTGCTGCTGCTCTGGCTCCCACCCGCTAGGAGGTGGTCTCCATAAAGCCCACAATGCTCAGGAAACACCTATCATCGCTACTATACTAAAGGACGGAATTAAGGAGGGAGTCATCATCGAGGGGGGGTTGCTACTGCAAGGCACCTCTGTGTATCTTTTTTCTTGCTATCTTGGACTGCAAGAATAAGACTTGCACTTGAAGGTCTTTGCTTGGCTGGCAAATGAGATTAGATTTCATGGCGCCATTGAGAAGGACATTTGAACGACTTTGCTCGGCTATTCTGGAGGTAAGTGAATCCAACAAAATGCTTAATGCTTTGGAGGTAAGTGAATCCAATGAAATCCTGGAGCTGCCTCGACGAAGCTCAAAATCCCACTGAAAGACACGTCCATGCCTTTGACCATGTATGGAAGCTCTATGAAGTTGCTTCCCTTTTTTGCAAGCTGATTTAAAGAGTCAACTATCAACAATCAGTAGTCCCTCAATGACCATATGTAGGGGGGGGAATGGCGACTAAAATGAAATGGGAAGAAACAATTTGTGGGCTACTCGTGCATCAAGGAGTCTTTCCTGGACCAAAATAAAATCACGACAACATGTAGCTATTGATATGCCTTTATGATCCTCTATTTTGACTTTTGGGTGATGTCACGTTCATCATAACTATAGAATTGTTTCTCTTGGTGGCAGGTATTGGATTGCAAGGGAAGCATGCCTTGTTGAAGAAAATTTTGAAGAGGGTTCTACAAAGTTGACAGGTTGGTACCATTTGATGTTGTAAACTTGGATGAGTGACTAAATTCTGCACAGTATGTTGCAACCTAGTCACAATCATGAACATATTTCTTTTTTACACCGAGTGATCAAATCTTGGAGTTATTTGTTGGAATGAAAAAAGTGAGCTAAGATGGCAGCTTATGCTTGAGTATTGATGTGACTGTGTAGATGGATGAGAAGGAATGGGCTTCTTTGCAGCAAGATCCTGAGTTCCAAGCTTTTATGAGATAGCCTCGAAGAGCGTTCTCATATCCCGCTTACTTTAATAGGATGAACAATGCTGAACAATGCCTATCTTGAATTGGCGAGTTGGTTATAAATCATAAATCATGAAAAGATTGAAGCATAATTATTAAAGTTATATTATAAATCATGAAAAGATTGTAGCATAATTATAAATCATATTACTTATGGTCATAAATCATGAAAAGATTGAAGCATAATTATTAAACTTTGCTACAAATGTTTCTTCCACAAACATGTCCATCCCAAAAACTGGCAACTGAAAAGCCCAATCATCAGGATCTTCACTCCCTTAATCAGTTGTGGAAGTGATGGGTCTGTAGTCAGTAGTAGTCTCTCTAACCTGCATGGTGCTAGGCATATTTTTCCATACACAGGACCCAAGCTCCCATGAATTGCTTATACCACTTACTGTTGCTAGCTGTCCTTGCACATATATCACTGCAAAATAGTGTATCTAAACAACCACCAAGCTGGTATATCTAAACATATACCTCCTGTTGCATCTATTCAAGGCAACCCAATGCTTCATCACCAAGCCCCAGCTATCCATATGATGTTAATCATGGCATTCCATGTGTTGGTGTCCAAGCTCTACCCTGGATAAAATCACTACAAAACCTTGCTTGGTGGACAAGATCAAAGAAGTGAAGTGCATCACTATAACGCCCATGCTGTCCAGGTGATGTGATCATGGCATTCCATGCATTTATGTCCCTTTTTAACTATTCAATTATGTTTGAAGCTTCCTTTAGCTTTTTCTTTTGTAAGAAAAGATCAGCCATGTTGTCTCAAATTTTTTCTGCATCCACATTAGTGTGACATTGAGATTCTTGTAGCGGTGTGGGACCCATAGCCCTAGCAAGAAAGGATGCTTCTGTATTGAGAGTTCCAGCTCGCAAGTCATCAATTCCAGCATCTGCAATAGCTAATTCAATTGCAATTGACTGCTCTAAATGAGACCTCCCGAGGCATCTTTGCAAGCAAGCAGCCTTAACAGCATTCATTGTGATTCTATCTTCTTCAAGCCATGCCGGATCTCCTGGCTCATTCCTAGATAAGAGCATGTTGTGAAGTGTGCAACATGTGCCCACCATCATGACACTAGTGTGAAGATCAACCTCCATTCTTTTAAGCAATATCTTGAATCTTGATTTCAGCCTCCCAAAAGCTACCTCAATGCAAATGCATGTGGAGCTTAATGCATAATTGAAGGCTCTTTGAGCAGGCTCAAGGTTTCCCTTATTTTGTTCTCATTTCGTTTATATGGGCACATCAACCAAGGCTTTGGAGGTGCAAAGGTTGTATCTCCAATGATCCAATACCCATTTCCATCAATGAGGCCATCTTCAGCTCGCCGATGTATCCATGACAAGGCCAATGCCTTAGAGTCATGAAGGCTCCCACATAGTCTTGCATCTATATCCAAGAAGTATAGGTCCATGTCTATTGCTGCCATAAGATTTATTGAATGGAACTGCTTGTAATTGTAATAGTCTGCACCATGTAGACTAGGTTTTTGTGTGGGAATGTGGCATCCATCGACTGAAGCAATGACTCTCGAAAACCCTCTAAAGGCCTCAAATTTCTCAGAGATCTTGCATGCCCGCTCACCTATTGGCCACAAGATGTAGATATCTGTCCAATGCTTGGCAATTATTTTCATTCCTAGATGCACAATCTTGTTGACAGTTGTTTGACCACATAAAAATGTTTGACCAATGGAGCTTTATGAGTCACCGTGTGCCAACCTCCATAAAAATATGGCTACCCGTCGACGCAGAGAGATAACTCTCCATTTAGGTGCTACTTCATCACCCTGCAGCCCATAGGGTTGAAAAATTGTAAAGCATAACCACTCAAATGTATCTCTAGTGCATCTGAAATCCCTCCAAAATTGGTCTGGACCATAATGTGGTAAAATCGAGGTATCCCAAGTGTCTGTGTGGCAAAGTAGTAAATCCTTCACCCAAGTTCGTCGATGCCTTGCACGTCTTCTTGCCTTGATTTTTAGCACAAGCAAAGCAGCAATTTGTGTTCTCTGCAAATGCAACATGGAAAAAAACAGAAGCAGTTGCAGTAGCAAGTGAACTTGATCCTCATCAAGAACATCATCCATGTCTCTTCTCTTGGGTGGGTTTTGCCTCAAACAAGCTTGGCCTTCACGCTTTGGATGTATGCTACCAGGCTCAGTGGATCTATGCTCTGAGACTCGGATCAGATTACTTAATTCATACTGTGCAACAGTGTGAATCCTGACAAAATATGAAGAGGGGAGAGGAGAAGAGTGGAGATGAGGAGAGAGGGCACAGCTAGAGAGCACACCACAAATGACTAACTGTACACTAGAATTAGTTGAAAAAATAGAATATATACAAACCCTTTTAGGGTTAGGGTTAGGGGATCTAACCCTTTCCTTTATAGCACTCTATAAGGTTAGTGCTATGCACATATGATCACGTGATGGTGCTATGCACACATGATCACATGATGTTGAGCGTGAACTCTCAACACCTTCCCTCAAGATGATGATTCTGGGGAATCGAAGAAGGACTGAGCATTACATTCCATCACACCCCTTTAATGGGAATGTCCTTCCTCTGCATCAAACCAAGAGCTAGTCGGTGTTTCTCGAATAGCTCTTTACCGAGTGGTTTGGTAAAGATGTCTGCAACATTTTCTTTGCTATCACAATGCTGCAGTGTGATGTCACCAAGTAACACTCTTTCTCTGATGAAGTGCTCTCTGACATCAATGTGCTTTGTTCTGGAGTGATATACTGGATTTTTGGCCAATGCTTGAGCCGATTGATTATCACAGTATATTGTTGTTGGCTTTGACTCATCAAAGTAATCTGTTTCTGACAATAGTCTTCTGAGCCATATAGCCTCACATGCACCTGTAGTGAGTGCTCTATACTCTGCTTCAGTCGAAGACAAAGAAACAGTTGGTTGTTTGTTTGACAACCATGATATAGCACCTTGACCAAGGAAAAATGCATATCCCTGTGTCGATCTCCTGGTCTCATGATCTCCAGCATAGTCACTATCACAGTATCCATGCAACCGTGGATGACTTCCTCTGTATTCTATCCCAAATTGTCTTGTACCTCTGATGTATCTCAAGACTCTTTTGGCTGCATTCCAGTGAGACTGTTTTGGATTTGCCATAAACTGTGCTAGTGAGCTTACTGCATAACAAATATCTGGCCATGTGATTGTCAGATATATAAGAGATCCAATGAGTTGCCTGTAGTATCTGTCATTGATTGTAGGCTTTTCTGAATCTTTAGTAAGTTTCAAACTCTGTTCCATGGGAGTGGCTGCAATCTTGCAATCTGCCATATGAAACTTCTTCAAGAGACTGTCAACATACTTGAGCTGACTCATGAATGTGCTATTTGAATCTCTCCAGAACTCAATTCCAAGACAATAGTGCATAAATCCAAGATCTTTCATGTTGAACTCTGCAGATAAGTCTTGTTTTAGTTTTCTGATGAAGCTATCCTTGCTTCCTGTCACAATCAGATCATCTACGTACAAAAGTGCAATAGTAATATCTTCCCCTTGAACTTTGTAGTAGAGAGTATGATCTGCATTGGACTTCATGTATCCCAGATCAGCAAAATACCTGTCAATTCTGCTGTACCAACTTCTGGGTGCTTGCTTTAAGCCATAGAGACTTTTCTTGAGATGGCAAACTTTGTTCTCTTTTCCTGGTTCAACATAACCGGCTGGTTGTTGCATGTAGACTTCCTCGTCTAGATAACCATTGAGAAATGCATTCTTGACATCGAGCTGATACACATTCCATTTACTGAGTGTTGCTAGTGATATCAAGAACCGTATGGAATCCATCTTTGCTACTGGAGCATAAGTCTCATCATAATCTTGGCCATATTGTTGTGCAAATCCTTTTGCAACTAATCTGGCTTTGTATCTCTGAATACTGCCATCTGGATTGTACTTCACTTTGTATACCCATTTGTTGGCTATGGCCTTCTTTCCTGGTGGAAGGTCGCATAATTCCCAAGTGTTATTTTTATACAAAGCATCCATTTCTTCATTCATAGCAGTTTGCCATTCTGGCTTGTCGACTGTGTCTTCGAAGTACATTGGCTCTTCTGTAGCCATGATGGTAGTCATAAGAGCATAGTTGGTGGTTTCCACCTGAATTGCTTTGCCTTTCTGAGCATATGTCAATCTGGCTGGTGGTCTGCTTTCCCTAGTAGACCGTCTGAGCTGCTGTGGCACTGCTTGGGGTGTTGCTGGCAATTCTTGCTCTTCTTCATCAACCTGTTCTATAGATGACTGTGAAGTCGATGCTTCTATCTCCTGTGTAGGTGAGGTTTTCCATTCTGATTCCTCATCGAAGATTACATCTCTGGAGATAATGACTTTGCGGTTGATGGGATCATACAATTTGTATGCTTTACTTTCTTCACTGTAGCCAACCATGATGCATTTGCGTGACTTCGCATCCAATTTCCTGCGATGATCATCATGTATGTGGGCATATGCTATGCAACCAAATATGCAGAGATGCCCAATGCGTGGCTTGTGTCCAGTGAATGCTTCATAAGGAGTCATACCTTGTATTGGTTCGGTAGGAAGCCGATTAAGCAATAGTTAGCTGTAGCTATTACTTCTGCCCAATACTGATTCGGAAGATGCTTTTCACTAAGCATTGCTCTAGCACTGTCTGCTAAAGTCCCATTTTTCCTTTCAACTCTTGCATTTTGCTGAGGAGTATCTGCACATGTGAATTGTCTTCGAATGCCGTGATTTTTGCAAAAGTTCATGAATGCTGAAGACATGTATTCACCTCCTCTGTCTGATCTCATGACCTTGATCTTTCTGCCTGTTTGGTTTTCTACCATGGCTTTGAATTCTTGAAATCTGGTAAACACTTCACATTTCTCTTTCAGAAAGTAGACCCAACAATATCTGCTGTAGTCGTCGATGAAGGTCAAGTAATAAAGTGAACCATTGATGCTGCGGGTCTGGGCATAACCCCATACATCTGTATGAATCAAATCAAGAATACCTCGTGCACGAGAGGTACTTCTGACAAAGTTGGCTCGCTTTTGTTTGCCGAAGCAGCATGCTTCACAAACCTTTCCAAGAAACTGTAGCTTCGGAATCCCAATTGCCATATTTTGATTCCTGAGATCTAACAAGTACTTGAAGTTGACATGACCATATCTCTTGTGCCATTTTGCAGATAGTGGCATCTGTTGCATTTGAGCTGACATGGCATGCTTATCTGGTACTGTAGCTAGCATCCTGTATAAGCGTCCTTCCTTGACACCTTTTGCTACTAGCTGACCTCTTTTGGATTTGTCTCTGATAGTGCATTCATCACCGTCGAAGATGACTTTGTAGTTGTGTTCCGTCATTTGACCTACTGACAAAAGGTTCTTGCTGAGCTTCGGAACATAGAGCACATCTTTGACTAATCCTTTTGTACCAGTGAAATTGTTCATAGGGATAACACCTGTGAACCGGATTCGGTGTATTGTCTGCTGTGTAGATGACATTCTTTTGACCTTCTAATGGCTTCATTTCTGTGAACCATTCCTGATGATTTGTCATATGAGATGATGCACCGCTGTCGATGTACCAAGGATCCTGTTCCACTTGGTCGACTTGATAGCTGAAATCCTCTTTGGGATTGAAATCAGTGTCTAGGTGCATTGTATCAGTCTGATGCAATTCCTCACTTGCAAGAAACATATTCCCATGTTCATTTGCAAAATGACTATGACTAGAATGTCCACCACGATGATTTCCTCTTCCTCGGGAATTCCCTCGATTACTGCTGGATTGACCGCCTTGGTCATACTGCTTCTTGCGGCAATCTCTTTCATAGTGTCCAAACTTGTGACAATAGTTGCATTGAATGTTTGACACATTGGTGGATGCATTCCCTCGTCCTTGGAATCTTCCTTGGTTGGAATGATTTCCTCTTTGCTGATTTTGATGTTGCTGAGGATGATGCTGATGCTGACTTTGATTTTGTTGATGATGACCACTTTTTTGATATGATCTACCTCTGTTTCTGCCTTTGCCTCTGCTTCTGTCTGAAGCTGTGAATGCCTGATCATTAGAATGACCTTTACGTGCTTGAATGTCCTGAGTCCTGAGTTCTTCACCAAGTAGAACTGACTGAAGTTCTTCAAGTGTTGGAATTTGCCATTGGATGGCAATACTCTGGACTAGATTCTCATATCCTTCTCCTAGTCCATTCAGGATTACTTGAACCATTTCTGCGGGATTCATAGTCTCTCCTGCTGCTGCAAGTTGATTGTTGTAGTCTTTGATGCGGAGTACATAAGCATGACCGGTTTCACTACTGTTGCGGAAACTCTGGTTGATCTGGTTTCTCAGGGTGAGAATCCTGGATGTGTTCTTAGACTCGTAGAGAGCTGCGAACATATCCCATGCTTCTTTTGATGTCTTGACTGTGTTGAGCTGTCCTAGCATGACATCTTGCACATTCTGCTTGATCAGGTGATAGGCATACTTGTCTTTCTTATCCCATTCTGCTTGAGCTCGGGCAATGGCAGGATCTGCTACTGGTGTGGAAACTGTTTGTGTAGATGTAGATCCCGATGTAGATCCCGTTGCTGGTGCTGTGACAACAGATGGAGTAGAGCTACTGGTGGCTGGATCAGCCAATGGTCTAGGTATGGATCCATCGACATACTCCCATTTGTCCTCAACCACAAGAATGGTCTCCATTCGGTATTTCCATGTACCGTAATTGGAGTTGTCTAACTTAGCAGATGCCTCCAGATTGAGGTTGCTAGTCGACATGGTGCAAACAATGTACTCAAAAGTGTCCTGAAAAACTCTGTATGAATCAACTGCAAATACACTGAAGATGCCAAGTGAAATCTCTGTACCGTCGGTGAAGATAGAACTGCAGTAAATAAGATCTGACCTGTGTTACAAGGCTTGTGGCAATGATGCCGGGAATAGCCAAGAGGCTTTACAAGGCTGAAAAATGATGTGCACGATGCCATGAGATAGCAAAATAGGCTTTACAATGGTGGCATGTGTGTGTGAAATCAAGTGCTATCTGCCCACTGAATCAATCTGCAATGCCTCTGAACTCTGAAGTCTGCTCACTGAATTGATGAACGTAAGGTTTCCGGTAATGTAATGATGTGAAATCGGATGTGAGCGTATGGACTGACTCCGAGTAGGTATTAGTCGGGATATTCGGGCATGGCTTAGATTGGCAACTTGGGGAATTCAAAGCGTCCCCTCTATGGCGATCTAGTCTACTCTGATCTAGATCTAAACCAATCGTCGATTGATGAAAGAGCAGCAAATAATTCCTTTTCCTTTGTTCTTTTTAAGTGCTGGGTCAGATGCGTCGATGTAGAGGCAAATGTGCGTGAAGGAAGTGGTTTTGCCGGCGAGGCTCAAATGTGAGTGTAACTTGCGCCGAAATGTGCGCATGATGTAACGAGCGCGTAGAGCACAAAAAACGAGCGACTTTCCTTTTTGGAGCACCCTCAAATTCTTCCTGGATCAAGAGATATGACTTGATCTAGGTGGAGGGGCAAAAGGAGTGCAAATGGTGCTCAATGATGATGTGTCACTGTGAGTCACATGCAGAACCATCTGGAATCCAGGGAGGGGCATTGACGAAGGTACCGAGCCGCCATAGCTCCCACGATGAGAAGAACACCCCAAGAAATGGCAGCGAGAATACCGTGGAGATTCTTGAGCTTCTGATGAGGAGCTTGGAATGCAGTAACTGAACCTGTCGTCAGGTCGACTGTTCGCATGTCATTCCTTTGGCCAGTGTTGTGAGGAGCAGCTTTTGTCGTTGAAGGAATCGAGCTTTGTTGGAAAGCTATGCCATAGAAGAACGTGAACTTCTCACAAAGAACCACAGGCGCTACTGCAGTCTTCCTTAGTCATGGCTGTGGACCAAGAGGCGTTATGCAGCTTGCTAGCATTTGGAGGTACTGGAGCGGCCGTTGATGGTGGCAGAAGGCCTTGGCATTGTCTTTACTTTAGGCTTGGAGATGGCGTAGGGCGCTCCCACCCACTGCAGTCAACTGCCTCTATGGAGGCGTGCGTTGATAGAGAATTGGCCGTTGTAGCATGAAGAAGAACTCTCTCTCTCTCTCTCCAAAAAACAGATCTTGCAAGATCTCGCAAGGTGCTGAATATCTCAGAATCACTCAAAAGAGATGAACTCTCAAGACTCACAACAACTGAAATCTTTCTCTCTTTCTCTAGAAGAATGAATACTCAATCTCTCAAAGAACTCTCAAGAACGTTAATGGACGGAATTTTCTCTCAACGGAAGTGAAGGGAAGGATCTCACAATCACTCAAGAGAACTCTCAATCTCACAATCTCTCTCACACTCTCAAGAATCACAATGTCTCAACGGAAGACAAGGAAGCTCTGATACCATGACAAAATATGAAGAGGGGAGAGGAGAAGAGTGGAGATGAGGAGAGAGGGCACAGCTAGAGAGCACACCACAAATGACTAACTGTACACTAGAATTAGTTGAAAAAATAGAATATATACAAACCCTTTTAGGGTTAGGGTTAGGGGATCTAACCCTTTCCTTTATAGCACTCTATAAGGTTAGTGCTATGCACATATGATCATGTGATGGTGCTATGCACACATGATCACATGATGTTGAGCGTGAACTCTCAACACCTTCCCTCAAGATGATGATTCTGGGGAATCGAAGAAGGACTGAGCATTACATTCCATCATGGTATCACTCTCAAATCCAAAGCAGCAAAGCAAGCAAGGAAGGAAGGAAGATGATGAGCAAACTAGACACGAGCTCTAAAGTAGCAGCAGCAACAGTGGCAGAGCTCAAAGCAGCCTACAGACCTCTCTGAGTTGCAAATGTGAAAATCTATGCAACTTACTATTGGTCCTTCCTGTCGTCTCTTGCATGCTCCTCATGCATCACACCCTGTTCGTCCTCGAACTTACTGACATCAAAGCCCGTGGTGGCTTCTCCTTTTTCCCTCATGCCACTTGTAGTCCTTTGACAGCTTTTAATAGTTTTGACATCCAATCTGGGTGTATATTGCTATGACTCTACAACCCCTCAGCGCAACATCAGTGATTTGCTGCTCCTGGTTGTGGTTGGCTCAATGCCGACAATGCATTCCCTTGTTCTCTCAGTTTTCTTCACAACTTGCATCCTCCATCGCTTGCTGCTACCCAAGGTCATCGCCTCTTCCCCTATGTTGCCCTCACCCATCCAATGTGATGCTAAACAGAATGCCTTCCGATGGAACACCAATGGAGACACATTGTCTTTCGCAACGTGTGCTCCAGACTTCAGTGTTCACAGGGTTTAAGGACTTCAGTGTTCATAGGGTTAAAGGGAATGCAGTGCTTAACCCAATGTGTGCTTAACCCAATGACTGTTATCACATGCATTCACGGGGTCTAGAAATGGAATGCCTTCTTTGTTTGACACGTCAGCAGAAATAGGATGGGGAAAAGTGTTTAAATTCCCATCCTAAACTAGTCCATGTGCTAAGCCCCTTAGTGCCATCCAACTTTCCGCTTTCACCGAACGGTGGGATTTGTAGTCTTGTGGGCTAGGCCATCTCTCACAATCTACTCGCAAACAGAAACACACTACCAAATCTTCTTGCTAGAGCCCAAGCTCTGATACCATGTAAGAAAACAATACGTCTATGCTCAACAGATAATAGGATCTCATATGCAAGAGAGAAAAACTGATAGTATGGAGGATTAAAAATTGATTACTGTAAAATTGATACAATAGATGGTGCTGCTTCCTAGCCGTGTGCTCCTGTGTGAGAAGCTTCAATGGCGTGCTGGAAACAGTAGAGGATGGAGATTGGATGCTAAGGAATCAGGGTTGCTGTAGCTAGTGATGATGATAGGCTTCACGGGCTTGCTCTTATATAGCCACTAGTCGTAGTCGGTTAGTAGACCCAAATTGGGAGACCGATCCAGTCAGCCCAAAATGGCCGACTGGAGGTCAGTCCTGAAATAGGCCACTGACCACACGTTAGAACCATGGCACAGAATAGAGCAACTAACCTACAGATGCCGTTTGGCCTAGAGCCATCCGAGATCATATGGGGCTCCAAACGGGTCCCGCAACCCGAGAGTGGGCTACCCTGGGAAAAGCTCCATCTACCCTCAGTGCGGTCAGTCATGGGATGCCTTCCCACACTTGCATGTAGCCTAGTTGGCAATGTGCCAACTCTATCTGAAGCTGTCCATCCATCAAGCCACACATGGCCTCCATTTGGTGTCCAAACCAGGACCTATTGGCGGATAACCGAGCTACTCAAATATCTTCTCCTCATATGGGGGGGCTTACAAGTAGAGTTAGCTAGTTCTCGCGTAGTTTCATGAGAGTGGAGCATTGATATCTAACACAACATACCTAGTGTGCACTATGTTACTGTGTGAGGGCCTCTTTGTGGGTGTGCCCGCCTATGTGTGAGGACCATAATTTTTTCCTTTTCCACAATTTCCAAGCGTTTTATGAGAATCCAGGTGCAGTTTTGCCACCAGCCAACCAGTCGACCATCCCCAGGCTGACCTGGGACAGCCCAGTTGGCCCAGAAACCTGGCCGACCAGCTTATGGCTGACCCCCTTTCAGTTGAGGGTACATTGGGGGTGCCCTCCCTATTTATAGGGCCCCTCCCCCACCTCATCCTCCATCCACTCCTCCAGCACTCCTCAAGCTCCAACCTCCAAGCCTTGCTCTAGCAACCTCTGCCTCCACGTCCCAAGCACCCTGCTCCCCGCCTATGTGTGAGGACCACAATTTTTTCCTTTTTCCACAATTTCCAAGCATTTTATGAGAATCCAGGTGTAGTTTTGCCACCAGCCAGATTCACTCAAGATAGGGACTAGAGGGGAAACTAGTCGACCATCCCTAGGTTAACCTGGGACAGCCCAATTGGCCTAGAAACCTAGCTGACCAGTTTATGGCCGACCCCCTTTTAGTTGAGGGTACATTGGGGGTGCTCTCCCTATTTATAGGGCCCCTCCCCCACCTCATCCTCCATCCACTCCTCCAGCACTCCTCAAGCTCCAACCTCCAAGCCTTGCTCTAGCAACCTCTGCCTCCACGTCCCAAGCACCCTGCTCCCCAATTCGCCTCCTCTTTTAGCCTAGGGTGCTACTGATTCATCCCCTCCTATGATCTTGCTTGGCTCTTGTGTTCTAGCCCCTGTTGGTGTTTCTTTGCTACCCCATATTATAGCCCTTTTGGCTCTTGAGTTCCAGCCCTAGTGTCTAGCCTTTGATGCACTTAATTTAGCCTCTGAGCTCCTATTGTCCAGCCTTTGATGCACCTAATTTAGCCTCCTTTCTAGCACTTCTACTGCCTCTCGGTGCACCAAATCCTCCTCTAGTCGACAGTCTCTACAATGCTCATGTATGGCTCCCCTTTATATCTGCTCTTGTTCCAGCCCATCTCTGGTGCTCCAGTTCCAACCTTTTTGCTGCCCTGTTTGCAACCCCATATTTTGCCTATTCCAACCGTGGTTATGATAGAAATGGAAGTGCGGAAGCGTACCAGAGATAGATATAGAGAGAGAGTAGAATCAACACATGAGATCTAGGTGGTAGCAACTATATATTAGGAGAGGAAAAGGGCTACAAAATTAGGTGACCAGATCATCAATAGAAGGTGAGAAATGATGGAGGAGGGCACCCAAATATATGGACCCCAGACTGGGACCTATCTAGGCCGACCAGTCTAGTCAACCAAGTGGCACTGGCTGACCAGACCTAGTCAGCCATGTGGCATGGGTGGTCGATTGGCTGGCTACCAGTTGACCCCCCAACTGGTCCTTGGCCTCTTTCTGGGTTCCCTAATCTGAGTTGGATATATCCTCCAACGTGGCCCTAAATCAGGAGAATCGGGTCCAAATAGGAATCGACTATGTACCTCACTCAGGTTGGGCACAACCACAAAGAAGCCCTCTCTCAATCAGGTAACCATGAGATGCCCTAAATATCAACACCATCTCTATAGCTCATGGTGAGCAACACAATTGAACACACTAGTCAATGAAGATGCCACCTGAAGCACCAAAGAAGGGGGGTAGAAAACGTCTTTCCCAAGCCAGTGCCATAGGTCCCCGCCTAGAGAATACTGGTTGGAACACATTAGATCCACGATCCTCTTAGAGAACTCATTCCATGGCGGAACCTCATACTTCGGACTTTGGAACTCACCAGATCCATAGTCTCTTCACATCAAGCAATGAATGCAAACACATTGGATCCATAGCTCCAAAACTATTGCTACTGCTTCGTGCCAGACTATCAACTGATGAGGATTAGAAGCAACCCATTACCCTCCTCCCGCAAGCCCTCTCTGGCTGTGACCTCATGGGAGGGGGAACTAGCCCTAAAAGCGCACTGCAAGGGTCGACATGGGTAGGACAAGCTCCGTCGTTTTGTCAGATGATGAGTCAACATCCTTCTTGGTCTTGTAGTCTCTCACCAAGTGACCTCATTTCCCACACTTGTAACACCTGCTCCTGCTCTTCTTTGGTTTTTCAACACCAGCATATGCCTGATCACCACCGGAGACACCACCTTTCAGAGTAACTAACAACTTGCCTTGGGATAGAAGAAGGGACTCTATCTCGAGCAACAAGGAATTGAGGTCATCGAAATTCAATTGCTTATTCATGACCTGAACCCGCAATGCCTAGGAAACCATATCATAGGCAAGAGGGACCTTGATGATGATTAGTGCCACCAACTGAAGAGAACTCAAGGCTGCTCCCATCGATGATAGTTGGTCATGGATAACCTTTGCCTTCATCAGAAAGGGATGCACAGTACTGCCACTGGGAAACTTGAGACTGAACAACTGACCCATAAGTGTCACTGCCCTCATCACAAAATCCTGAGCATAAAGGTCCTCCAGCTTGGACCACACTTCTGCTGCATTGGTCAATGTTTGCACAGCTGAAAATACCTCTGGGCTAATAGTATGAACCAGCACCAAGTGGGCCTTTGAATCTTTTTCCTCCCAATCCTGTAGCTCTTCTAGAAACTCATCCTCTTGAGCGGTAGTCCACTTCTTGGGATTCTTGGGGCGTACAGATTTCTTCTCAAAGCCCTTTACTAACTCCCAAAGACCCTTGTGGATGAACCAGATCTTGAGTTGGAGCTTCCAGTGTGCATAATTGGTCCCATTCAACTTGTCATCTTTATGAGTACACTGAGGAGCCATGACCTTGCTAAGACTGTGGTTTGTCACAAATCAGCCCATAAACTCTACCAAGGAAACTTGGATAAAGACACATGGGAGAAGACAAGAGCTGACCCAATGCACGATGAAGGAAGGAGAGGAGAGGTTCTTGATGAAGCAGTAGGCTGCTATCAATAGCTCGGGCGACTTGGGACAAAATATAAATATATATAATGTCAAAAAATACCCAGATCATTGTTACAGCAGCAATGCCTCAATCAACCCGAGCACCCCACTATCGATACACAAGTCAGTAGATCACTGCAAAAATGGCTCAAATCCACCCTGTACGTCGTAGCAAAAGCCTCCAAAAGTATGCCAACCAACAACATGCACCTGACAGATGCCCTCTCTTGGTCCCTATCTAGACTTGTAGTCTGATACCATGATAGAAATGGAAGCGTGGAAGCATGTACCAGAGATAGAGGTAGAGAGAGAGTAGAATCGACACAAGAGATCTAGGCAATAGCAACCGTATATCAGCAAAGGAAAAGGGCAATAAAAGTAGGCAACCAGATCACCAACAGAAGGTGAGAAAATATGGAGGAAAGCACCCAAATATATAGGCCCGAGAATGGAACCTATCTACGCCGACCAGTCTAGTCGACCATGTGGCACTGGCCGACCAAGCCTAGTCGGTCACGTGTAGTCGACCACATGGCACACATGGCCGACTGGGTGGCCACAAGTCAGCCCGGGCTTGGCCTCCGCCTGGGTGCCCTAATTTGAGATGGAAACAGCCTCTACATGGCCCTAAATCAAGAGAATCTGACTGTGTACCTCAATCAGGCCAAGCATAGCCACAAAGACTCTCAATCAAGTAGCCATGAGATGCCCTAAATCTCAATAGGTTGATCCTCATTTGGCCTCCACCAATGTCTCATAGATCCATATCCTTGCAGCCCCAGCATACACCACTCCTGGCTCAAGAGTTCCAGCTCTTGGTGGTGCCCACCCTTTTGCCCCAGATTGCAACCCACTCCCTCAGTGATTTGCTCTTGATCAGCCCTTGTTCAGCACATGTTCTTTCCTCTTTTAGGAGGCCATTGTATCCGGGATGCTTCCCATGTTTAGGGCTGATATATGTAGTAGTGTGTTTCAAGAATTCCTTATGCATCTTTGTTGTCTTTCGGTGCTCACATATATATGCTTCCTATGTTTTCAAAGGTTATACAAACCATGAACTCTACCATGCACAGTAGATAGTAGATAATATGACATCCTCATCATCAACATCTTTGGTTGTACATCACTGTATATGCATGTGCTTATATAGGCACCTGCACATGCAAAGCAGTATTTGTGCAGGCTTATGCACATGTGCATGCTCACACATAACCTACAATAGCACAACTTGTACTAAATTTCAATCAATGGTTCGAGATGAAAGACCTCATGGGGCCAATCAAAGTATGCAAGACCTCACTTAGACACAAGGCCAATCAAGTATGCATCCACAATCTCTTCATCCAAACTAGAATAACTTAAGAAATTTAATTTGGAATTTAAAAGTATAATATTTTTCTCTCCTAGATAAAGAGGGAAAAGAATAGAGGGAAGGTACAGGATGTACACAATGATAAAAGAGATGGAACTCATGAACTTATATTGAAGGGCATATGAGTGACAGAAATTGAAGCTTAAACTCAGTAGATTGATTGTTACCATAACGGTCACATTGATCATAAAGACGTGTAGAAAATATGTGGAGCACAGAATCTATTTCAAAAACTGCACAACTCCAAATGAATTAAACTAATGGAATCTACTTAAGTATATACCTTTATCAGACTAGAATATATCCAATCTTACAAATTTAGAATTTAGTTCTAAAGACCAAAAGCTAAAACAAAAAACCTACCAAAACACACACACACAAATAAAAAACAAACAAACAAATTAAAATGAAAATGAAAATCAAAACAAAAAGCTAAAACTAAACTAAATAAATAAATAAATAAAGTTGAAAAACAAAAGGAAGACATACCTAGCAAGCAAAGCAAAGCCTATGTCTTCATCAGTGCCAAGCATAAGCAGTTATACTAGGTTTCTAAAGACCCATGGAGTCTCTTCGGTAGACTGAATGCTTACTAGAATATATCAAATAAATAAAAGAAAAAGATAACAAGAAACAAAGAAGAAAGTTTGAAGGTGACTAGTAAAAAATAAACAAACCAATCTTTCTCTCTCTCTCTCTCTCTCTCTCTCTCTAACAAAGCAAGAAAGACATACAGAAAGAATGAAGTATTTACAACAAGAAACCTAAAATTTCACACTATTGTACCAACTCCTACAAACAAGCAATTATAAACTAAAAGAGAAGCTAACTCTATTTAATTCTTTTTCAAAACTAAAAGAAAAGTGGGCTGTTTAGGTCCCCACTTTTTGTTTTCAGCTTATGTTCAATCATTCTAAACATGACTAAGGCCAATACACTGTAGATAAAAGACTTCTTACCTAAGAATGTGCATGATTTTTTCATTATTTTTCTTGGATTATATCCCCTGTGTATTAGCAAAGAGATAAAGCTACTACATTGAGTGAATAGGGGGGCCCCGATGGTAGAAAATCGAGAACATTCAATTTGTGAAAAATGCATTGCAAGATTTACCTAAGCAAGAAGTGCTTGTAAAGGTGGTAGATTGCATAAGCCTTTGCCCAAAACCTTCCACGTAGAATATAAAGAGGGTTGCCATGTCTCTCTTTTGCAGGGTGCTGTTGCTTCGATTAATGTTGCTGACTCTCCTTCCTCATGGAATCTCTCTCTCCATTTCTCATAGTTGCTCTCTACAATAGTGCAAGAGCAAGCCCTTTGGAGTCGATTTTGAAGATGCCTCTTGCAGATTGCTTCGTTTTTGCTGCTTACATACAATCTTTGAATCTCGACAGAATTAAAGCACAATACTGCCAGCTTGTTGCAACAATTTTGATAGAAATCTAATGTCAGAGCACATAGTTACAAAATTTTTAAATAAAGTAGAGCCATTAGGATTCAGTGTCAATATGTGGCATTTGTATAATGTGTAAGCTACCATATTCAGGTTGTTGGCATTTATCATATATATCATCCTCTAATCCTATGGTAGATTAAGAGATTCTAAGATCTAAGAAAACATAAGAATCTCCTCTTTAAGTGCAATTAAGTTCACAAGAGTCATGAGGATAGATTCCTTGTCCAAAAGCACAAGCAACTTTGTACATAAAATCTTGAAAGCCAAGCACATCTGGTACAAATTAATCATCTATATAGCACCTAACTTGGCTAAGTTTATGTAAAATGATAGGGAAAGTATTGATAGAGATAAAACGTTGCATAAACTCACATTCATAAGTGAAGAGATAAAAGTTTGCTAAAAAGATAGCACAATTGGTGCCCATAGGGATTCCAACAATTTGTTGAAACAAAGAATCATCTAATGAGATGTAAAGATTATCTAAAAGAAAATCTATCCAAGAGCAAACATCTTCAATGCTAACAACCTTTGTTATATTTCCTTTTTAGAATCAATGTCATGATGTTTATTATTTAGCCACAAAAAGTCAAAACATAAAGTTGTTTTCTCCACTTTTAGCACTTTGCATCTATCTTTATCAAATCTAAGCTTAAATACTTCATTAGCTTTTTAATTTTAAACTTTAGATCTTCTAGATTGATCTTTGTATAAAGCGTAGTAAAATCACAGGTTTGAAGGAGAATAGGAGACTCTTTTTCTTGAATGCTTAGAGAGGAATTTAAAAATTTTACAATAGGAATCACTCCTTTTCAATTATTTAATATCCAATTTGAATGTGAAGGAATATCTGCCTCCTTTATTACATCCCTCCAAAGTTCATGGACATTAGGCAACATGGCTTTGAAGTAGTAGCTTAGCCATTTAGACACATCTATCAAAGTAGTCTTATAGGCAGCTACAATAAATCTTGGTTTTTTGGGATTTTGTGAAATTTCCAAGGAACACAAAGAAAAGGAATAATTGGATTGCAAACAAATTCTGAAGACTTACAAAAACTCTAGTGTTTTGAGATCAAATCCTTTTGAGGCCGTGGCATAAGTTTTGGCAGATAAATTGACTTATCTCAAAAGACATTCTAGGTAAAGCTTTTTGCAAATGAAAATAAAATTATTAGAACACCTTTCCATATAAGAGATGATGAAATTATAAGAAAACAATACAACGTCTGTGCTCAACAGATAATAGGATCTCGTATGCAAGAGAGAAAAGCAGATAGTATGGAGAATAAAAAATTTGATTACTGTAAAACTGATACAATAGATGGCGCTGCCTCCCAACCATGCGCTCCTGTGTGAGGAGCTTCGATGGCATGCTAGAAACAATAGAGGACGGAGGCTGGATGCTAAGGACTCAGAGTTGCTGTAGCTAGTGATGAAATGGGCTTCACGAGCTTGCTCTTATATAGCCACCAGTCATAGTCCGTTAGACCCAATTGGGTGACCAACCTAGTCCACCCAAAATGGCCGACTAGGGGTCGGTCTCGAAATAGGCAACCGACCACACGATAGAACCGGTGCGCAAAATAGAGCAACTCACCTATGGTATCCATTCGGCCCAGAGCAATCTGAGATCATCTATGCGGTCAGTCATGGGATTCCTTCCGTTACTTGCATGTAGCCTAGTTGGCAGTGTGCCAAGTCCGTCCAGCCATCAGGCCACACATGGCTCCCATCTGGTGTCCAAACCAAGACTTACTAGATAACCGAGCTACTCAAATGCCTTCTCCTAATAAGGGGGGCTTACAAGTAGAGTTAGCTAGTTCCTGCGTAGTTACACGAGAGTGGAGCATTGATATCTAACACCCCCCCTCAATGTCCACCCGCAAGTGAACTTACTTTTTCGGCCCAAGTTCGATGAAGATACCTCTCCAGCAAGTCTCTTCAAAGAGCATTCATGAAGATGTCCGTAGCATTCTCTGTAGTTGGACAGTACACCAAGTTGACCTCTCCATCCATGATGAGCTCACGTACAAAGTGATATTGAATCTCAATGTGTTTTGTGCGAGCGTGGAACACAGGGTTCTTTGCAATCGCCATGCAACTTTGATTGTCACATGATAACTGTGTTGGCTTGTTCTTCACTGCACCCATGTCCCCAAAAATTCTCCTCAACCATACTACCTCGCAAGAAGCAAAGCATGCTGATTTGTACTCAGCCTCGGTAGAAGAAAGAGCAACTGTGGGTTGCTTCTTGCTGACCCATGACACAGCTCCACATCTAAGTGAGAAACAGTAATCTGTCACTGATCTCCTGCTGTCCACGTCTCCTGCCCAATCCGAGTCATAGAAACCGATCAAGATGTTGCCCTTGGTATAGGTGATGCCATAATCAAGTGTGCCTTTGATGTATTTCAACACCCGCATCCTTGCCCTCCAATGGTTCTCCCGGGGCTTATTGGAAAACCTACTTAGTACACTTGTCACAAAGCTGATGTCCGACCACATGTTGCACAAGTAAATCAAGATGCCCACAAGCCTTCTATACTTCACTTTGTCCACCAGTGGTGATGAATCCTTGTTTGAGAGCTTCACGTCAACCTCCACAGGGGTGCCAACTGTCTTTTGCACTCAACCATGCCCAATGCCTTCAGTATCTCTCCAGCATACTTTAGTTGTGAAATGAAGATCTGTTTTGGCTCTTGCCAAACTTCAATCCCCAAACAGAAATGCATCAGTCTGAGATCTGTCATTTCAAACTCTCTTCCTAGCAAATGCTTTGTCTACGAGATCTTCTCTTCATGGTTCCCTGTTATGACAAGGTTGTCCACATAAAGGACCACGATCATACACCGACCTCCTTCTATGAAGATATACAAATTTGCATCAGATGGGCTCCTCCTGAACCCATTTTGCAGAAAGTAGGCATCAATCCGCTAGTACCACACTTGTGGGGCATGTTTCAACCCATAAAGTGCCTTCTCTCAAAACCTGGTGGTTGTTCCATGTATACCTCCTCATTGAGATCTCCATTCAGAAAGGAAGATTTTACATCCATCTGAAACATGGGCCAACTTCCCTCGGCTGCTAAAGCCAAAACACTGCGAATTGTGCTTAGTCGAGCTGTGGGAGCAAAAGTATCTTGATAATCAAAACCATGTACCTATGCGAATCCTTTTGCCATGAGCCGAGCTTTGCACTTATCCAACGTGTCGTCGGACTTGTACTTGTCTTGTACGCCCACTTGGTGCCGATAACCTTGCATTTTGGTGGATGATCCACAGGGTCCCAAGTGTTGTTCTTCATTATGGAGACATACTCTGACTACATAGCCTCCATCCACCTATCATCACCCTGTGCCTCTTCAAGACACTTGGATTCATTAGCACGGATCACCTCTATCATCAAAGTGTAGTTGACCAAGTGTTCCTATGCCCTTCTTTGCTCTAATCTCTTGGACCGACAGTGTTCGGATGGTTCCTCCTCAATGGCTAGAGGTTCTCTGCCATCCAAAATCTACTTTACCCACTTCGGGAATGGCCGTTGCCGTTGTGGTTCTGGAGGCTCTTCTTCCTCTTCTTTATCTTGAATCCTCCCAAGCACTGTTGGGGGAGTTCGATCTGCTGTTACTGGTTGTACTGGATGGATATCCTGGTCCTGGTTATTTGGGAAGGAAGCATCCTCCTCCAATTGATGCGGCTCTTCTGAGAAGACCACATCGCGATTTACTATTACCTTCTTGGTAAGAGGGTTATAGAGATGATAACCCTTCACCTCTTCACTGTAGCCCAAGAAAATACACTTCCGGCTCTTCAATTCCCATTTGGTCCTGTTAGCATCAGGGACATTATCACAAAACAGTTACATCCAAAAACTCTAAAATGTGCAGCTGAAGGTTTCTTACTAAAAAAGGCATGCAGTGGAGTTATTCCATTCACAGCCTTCGTGTAGCTACAATTTAGAATGTAAACTACCGTGTTACATGCTTCAGCCCAGAAAGTCTTTGGCAAATCTTTCCCTTTCATCATACTCCTGCTCATTTCATAGATGACACGCATCTTGCGCTCTGCTACTCCATTTTGCTGTGGTGTATGTGGCGGGGGTTTTTGCCTCTTGATCCCGTGACTTTTGTAGTAACTTTTGAATTCACTTGATGTGAACTCTCCACCTCTGTCTAATCTCAACTTCTTCACCTTCCTCCCTGATTCTTTCTCGACCATTACATGCCATTCTTTGAACTTACTAAAAGCCTCATATTTAGTCTTTAGGAAGTATATCCATATCCTTCTACTGTAGTCGACAATCAGTGTCATGAAATAGTAGGAACCACCCAAAGCTTCCATCTCCATCTTTCTGCAGAGGTCCGTGTGAATGAGCTCTAGAGGAGCTTTTGCCTTGCTGGCCTCTTTAGGAAAGGACTGCCGATGCTACTTGCCCATCATGCAAGCTTCACATACATCGGGCAGATCCATAACTTCTGGTAGGTCTACAATCATTCCACTTTTATGCATCTCCTTTAAAGAACTAAGGTTTAGATGACCAAGCCTCTCATGCCACAGCTTAGTGTTCTTCACATCGGCTCGAGCACTGAAAGCTGAGAGTTCGTAAATGTTGTTGCATCGTGTACCTTTACCAACGACCTTTCCTTGAAGTGAACTTTGAGGTCCCGATCCGTGATCACAGAAATGGACAACAAGTTCCTCTTGATATCTGGCACATAAAGAACATCGGACAACTGTTTTACAACTCCATCTGACTTGAGAGCAATCGTACCTTTTCCTTTTGCTGGACATTTTGCATCATTGCTGACTGCTACCAGGATGTCATTCCCTACCGACTGTAGAGAGGTATACCAATCCTTTCGACTGGTCATGTGGCGCAATGTATCACTGTCAATAATCCAAGGTTCATTTACAGGTACATGAACTACTTCCATGCAAATCTCCTCAATTGCTATGAATAGCTCTATTGGTACTATCTGCGCGCTGTTGCTGGACTCTTTCTTCACTCCTTTCTTCTCATCTGCAATCTTCTTTCGGCACTCATTCTGCTTGTGCCCTGCCTTGTTGCAATAGAAGCACTTGATCTTCTTCTTTCTCTTTTTATCATCAGAAGAAGATGGGTTACCAGAGTCCTTACCCTTACCTTTCTTTAATCCAGCGTAGAGAGCCGAATCTTCTCCAGTCCTTGTCTTTTCATGCATCTCCTCCTCTAGAAGCATTGCGCTGACATCCTCAAGTTGAGGGGTGGATTTCTGTTCTGCATATTTGCATTGTAACAAGACCATCGTACTTTGGTGGGAGAATTTGTATGCACCTTCATGCTAGATTCTCGCTGGTGATGGTGATGCCAATCGTAGTCATTTGATCGCGCATATTCTTCACCCTAGTGATGAACTTCTCCACCACTTCAGACTCAGATAGTTTCTCATTCGCAAGTTGAGTCTCCAGATTTTGAATTTGCATCTGATTCGTGGTCTCATACTGATTTTTCAAGACCGTCCATGCCTCCTTCGTTATGGTAACATGTTGAATTAATGCCATGACGGAATCACTTACACTGCAGATAATAGAACACATCGCATTTGCATTTCTTCTTGTCCACATGAGAATCTCATCCGCAATTGGTACTATCTATTGTATTGCATTGGTTGGATTCGGCTGGCTTCATGTCCACCCCAGTAGCAGTATCCTAAATCTCGTATGCGCTTAGGATGGTCTTCATCTTGAACTTCCAGAATGGATAGTTAGAGCCATCCAACTTTTTGCTTTCGCTGAACGGTGGGATTCGCAGTCTTGTGGGTTGGGCCATCTCTCTCAATTTGCTCGCAAACAAAAAACATTACTAAATCTTCCTGCTAGAGTCCAAGCTCTGATACCATGTAAGAAAACAATACAACGTTTGTGCTCAACAGATAATAGGATCTCGTACGCAAGAGAGAAAAGCAGATAGTATGGAGAATCAAAAATTTGATTATTGTAAAACTGATACGATAGATGGCGCTGCCTCCCAACTGTGCACTCCTATGTGAGAGCTTCGATGGCATGCTGGAAACAGTAGAGGACGGAGGCTGGATGCTAAGGAATCAGGATTGCTATAGCCAGTGATGAAATGGGCTTCATGGGCTTGCTCTTATATAGCCACCAGTCATAGTCGGTTAGACCCAATTGGGTGACAAACCCAGTCCACCCAAAACGGCCGACTAGGGGTCGTAGGCCATCGACCACACGATAAAACCAGTGCACAAAATAGAGCAACTGACCTATGGTCAGCGTTTGGCCCAGAGCTTCGAGATCATTTGGGGCTCCAAACGGGCCCCGCAACCCGGGGCTGCCTTGAGAAATGCTCCATCTACCCTCAATGCGGTCAATCATGGGATGCCTTCCCATACTTGCATGTAGCCTAGTTGGTAGTGTGCCAACTCCATCCAGCCATCAGGCCACACATGACCCCCATCAGGTGTCCAAACCAGGACCTACCGGATAAGCAAGCTACTTAAATGCCTTCTCCTCATATGGGGGGCTTACAAGTAGAGTTAGCTAGTTCCCGTGTAGTTACACGAGAGTGGAGCATTGATATCTAACAGAAAGTCCTATGGAATTTTTTAAGAAAAGTTTCTTCTTCAAAAAGAGAATTACTTTTCTTTGAGACATTAAATTAAGAGATTTCTTCGAGTTTCAAAGCAAGTTTCTTCAAAATCATCCTTTCCAATCCAATAAGATATTTTGAACTTCTAAACTTTGTTCTATTTGCAGATCAAACTTTGAAGAGAATCCATTACTTCAGGAGACTTCAAAATTGAGTTTAAGCCTACCCTGCCAAGAGAAGTAGAAGTAGTAATCAAGAGTTCCTTATTGAGATAGAGATCTTTGCTTTGAAAAGAAGTTTTTAAATTTAAAAATCGATCCAACAAAGTTTAAGCTCGGTATAGTGGTGCTTATTTAGACCTAAATCCTCAAAAGAGAAGTTCTCCAAGGTGTACAAAAGTTTAAAAAGAATTATGACATTATATCTTTCAAAAAATTTTATTGAAAATAGATCTAGCACCATTATTCTATCTAGTGTTAAGATGTAATCCACATATTTTCTGATTATATATAAATTCCAACACAAGGAAGTCTCAAGCCTATATATTTCAGCAAAATTTATTGCATCAAAGGTTATTTTTATAGACCTACTACACATTCAAACACTAATAATAAGTCCTTCATTGCAATATCTCTTCTTTTGGCAAAGTTCCTTCCAACTAAGTGAGGTTTCACAATGAATTTCTTGGATGTAATCATCTAAAGAGACCCTCTAAAGGAGGAGATATAGAGAGATAGACATTGTGTCAGAGAACTCTCACATTAGTAATGAAGTCATGAGCAAAGCATTTGTGCATAAAGAACATGAAACAAAAAGTGCATAGCTACAAATGACCATCAATACTAACTCAGTCATTTAAGAGTAAAATTACTATCCACAAATCACTTGATTGCCAGCTCAAGTCCATCACAAGAGGTTGATAGATTGATTTGAGTAGGTTGGCCATGCTAGAAATCATTGATGGGTCTTATTCTTCCACATTTTGCTCTTTTACATATCACAAGAGATCATCTACACTGCAAAGGAATCCCAAGAGATCATCTAGTCTATGAAGAAATTGGCAGAGATCATCTATACATCGAAGGAGTTGTGATGAGCGATCATCTCGGAATTGATTGCAAGCATCCCTTCAACCTATGATTGCACTTCCCCAATCAGATTTCAAAATCCAAGAAACTAGTTGATTGCTGAAGAAATGCAACGACTCAGTGACATCGTTGGAGATTTATGTGCAGTTTTGAGGTGCAAAAGAGCTGGCTTCTTACATTGATTAATAAGAGAAAGGGACTACATAATTGTGCACAAAATGGGCCTACAAGGAAAAAAAGGGGAGAGAAAGGAGAGAAACACCACATACCACGAGATGGGGTAGAGAATCATTGTATAGTGATCAGGCATGAATAGAAATAAACAATGATTCACAAATTCAAAACACAATAGAGCTTTTGTCCAACAACAATTCATAAACTGTCTCACAGTTTGTGCTTGACTAACTAAATGATAAAGAGATGCTTCCAACTAACATCCAATCCATATATCATGCAATTACGCCGACTCACTCATACTATCACAGAGGACTGACACAAGCTTATTACTCTTGCAAAGAACCTTGCCAACTATCAAAACTGTGTATCATCTCATGATAGTGACTACATGTGTTGCCTCTCTTGATTTGACTACCAAATAGGCAATTTGACATGACGAACACCTGGACTATGATGTGGAACCAACCAATCAACAACAACCCTCAAACACCACACTCAAACCTTAGAATAATCTCCTACGAAGATCACTTTTCCAAACATCACAAACCAATGCAACTCGACCATGATGTGCCTTAAGCAAAAAGGGATGTCACATGCATCCACTATGGATGATGTGGCATACTATGCTAAGTATGTACTACTAGGCATGTAGCTAGAAACGTAAACCTTTTGATTGTGAGCACATCGGATGGGACTAGGGAAGGAGTCTGGACCTAGCAAGTAGGATAGTGATTCCAGCTGAGTGGCACACCATACAGTAGAATGAATGTGGTAAAATTGATGTTAGATATAAGCCACGAGTGTTAAGAACAAAGTGACTAGTAGGAGCAAACCATGTCAGAGGCAGGTTTCATTTGAGGCCAAGGGCCAAAAAACATCCAATTAAAGGTTAGTTAGTTAAAGGTCAATTAGTCTTGTCAAACCTATCCAGCTAGGTTGGTTGATCAATGTTCACCAACCAAGTCAGTTGACCACATAGAATGCTTATAAAAATGACATTTCTATCCATTCTAAAGAAGGTCTCTTGCTTAGATTTTGGGGGCACATAACCCACTCATTCCATCCCTTTCACAACCCCAAGACACAAATATACTATGAGAAAATGGAAGCTTGGAGGCAACAAGAGGAGGAGCCACAAAGTTGGAAGTGTTGTATGTAGAGTGAAAGAGTAAAGGGGTAGTCAACATGACAAAACCTTAGAGCAACCACAACCACTAACTGGAGGGGGGGTCCTACCCTTCTAACTAATCAAAGCACTACCTTACTATTTTCAACACCCCCTTCAATGACAATGTCTTATGTACAAGGTATGATCTCCATCAGCACAATGAAAGTAAGTCCAAAGCTTTGCAAAAACTTCAAAGTTTTCTTAAGAAAGCATCTTGGTGAATAGCTTGGCTACATTTTGATGTGCTATGGACAATGATCAAGCCCATCTTCCTTCCATGAAGCCATTGTATGAGATAATGATAATGTCTTTTGTGCAGGCATGGAACACAAGATTCCATGCTACTACAATAGCACTCTAGCTGTCAAGGAGAATTGGAGTTGGTGTCTCCAATCTTGCAAGTAGATCTACACGCAACCTCCTAAGCCAAAAAGATTTTCATTATCATTGTGAAAGCTGCCTTGTAGTCAACTTCACATGATGAGGTAGCCACCATTGACTATTGTGTTCATATCAATAGAATGTTGAGTATCAAAGCCACTAGCGCAATCAAAATCATTATAAGCATGTAACTATAAGTCAACCCCCCCCAAAAACGGCCAATAACAATGTAAATGAATATGTGCCTTGGAAGTAAACAAATACATACATTACAGTGTGCCAATCTTGTTTCCTTATTCTCTACATAATTTTCTTAGATATGACACCACATACTGAACATATGCACAAATAGATGAGGCATGACTTAATGGTTCATTGCCTTGGCCTTGGTTCCACAGGAATGGATATGGGCTTACAATCCTTAAATCCAAAACGTTCTAACACACTTTGTATATAATTAGGTTGTGTCATCAAATGCCTAAATCAATCTAAAAAAACTATATCCCCAAATAATAATGCAACATCCGCAAGTCTTCAACTGCAATTCAACTCTTTGCAATCTACAATTTTCTCTGCATTAGACTATTACAAAGACCCTAGCTAGTCAATTACGCATGCATCTTTGCATACCAGACTCTAGGAGCCTGTTTTAAGCCACACAGACCTTTCCTCAACGTGCATACTTACGAGCATGACAAAGCCAAAGGATTAATCCATATTTTACTCTTCAAGGGGGTCTCAGGCTTTATTATGTCCAATAGAAGCACATTCCAACTAAAATGTGCAGCCACAACAGTCACACACATAATAGTGGTCATCCTCAACAAGGGTGTGAAAATATATGCTCATTTTTTCAGTATAGCATTTGGCAACTAGTCATGCCCTATCCCTATTAGTGATACCATCAAACTTTCATTTCAACTTGTACACCCACTTTGTCCCCAATTGCCTTCTACCAGCACACAAAATCACCAAATCCCAAGTGTGGTTCTTCTGAATAGAATCTATTGCTACTTGCACGGCCTACATCCAATACATACCAACCCATGCATCAAAATAATCAAGTTCATCCACATCAAAAAGATTTCCAACCCAAGGTAAATTAGACAAATTGCCTTCCACTACCTGTCTATTATTTATGTATGTTTTGCCAGGTGGCAATCTATTGAGCTATACCATCTAGAACTGATTTGCCCTTGGGTCTCTTCATGGATTGCAACTACTTTTTTCTAAGACATGCGTGTAGGCTGAGATACTGTGTTGGTCTAGTGATCACTCTATTCTCTTCCTGAAATTTGCTGGGTCTAGGGTAATTTGAAAAGTGTTGAATGGGTTGCCTAAGAAAAGAGTTGATCATTTTTATATACCTTTGTAAGACTAGAATATATCTAGTCTTACAAATTCAGATTTTAGATCTAAAGTCCAAAAATTATAACAAAAACCCACTAAAACACACACACACACACACACACACACACACACACACACATACACAAATAAAAACAAACAAACAAACAAACAAAAACAAAGTCAAAATCAAAATTAAAAAAAAAACAAAAACTCTACAAAATAAAAGTAAAAATAAATAAATAAAGTTGAAAAACAAAAGGAAGACATACCTAGCAATCAAAGCAAGGTATATATAAGTCTTCATCAGCAAAGCAAAGCTTGATCATTGTTGGTCTATCACAACTACATATCCTATTCATGGCGATTTGTCCTTTTTATGTCAAGTCTGGGTGCATTTTGTGTATATATATACATTTTAAAGACTAGAATATATCCAATCTTATAAATTTAGACATTTGTTCTAAAGTCCAAATATTAGTACAAAGATTGCAACAAAAATAATTTAAAAACAAAAAAAACAAAATAAAAAATAAAAAAGAAACAAAAACAAAACAAAACAAAATTGAAAAATAAAAGGAAGACATACCTAGCAAGCAAAGCAAAGCTCATGTCGTCATTCAGTGCCCAAACATAAGCAACTATACAGTGTATACAGTGTATCCTTCTCTTGAAAGTTTCACTACACTTTCATATTTTTCAGTAGTTGTTATAGCCTACTACAACATAGAGAAAACATTGAGAGATGGAAGAGGGAGGAGAAGGGGGAAGCACCATTGCATTTCTTGCTTGTTGGAAGAAGGAACCAACTCTCCAAAAAGATACAAGTCCCAAGAAAATACCCCCAAAAGTGATGTGCACACTCTCCAAGATGCCCCACAACCCATGACTATTGTAACTTCCTCTACTACCCCATTACTTCACTAGTGCTAGGACCTTTGGCCAAGACCATAGTCATCCTTTATGTTTGTCCTAAGTGTGTATACCCCTCAACACCTAGCACTCCCAGTGGATAGTCCTTTTTGGAACAAAAAGATGAAGACTCAAACCCTTTCTAACCTCCATGGTGTAGGTTCTACTAATTACAATTGTACCATTTCATGGCTCCATGCTAGGGCTAGGAACCCATCAAGTATAACATCATCCATACATGCTAATAAAGAATGAAAATATAGAACCACGAACATATGAGTATGTCTAGACTCCACTGGCATAGAATAGACATGGAGTAAGCATAGCACTACTCATAAAAGTATGCATCTCTATCAATCTGCTCCATCTTCCTCATGCATTGGCATGCATGAGGAAGGTCTTCAACCAACACAAGTGGTGAAGGCATGATAACAAAAAATATTAACACATAGAGCCATAAATATATCATGTCTAGATGCCAATAGCACAAGAAAATCCATGCTATCTCATCATGCCATATCATGCATAAGCATAATCTTGAACATCCATCCATATGTAGCATGATACAAATAGACAAATCAGCCCTATCATGGCTACTCAAACAATGGTAGAGACCCTTAATATCATGGCAAAAACTAGCAACCTTCACCTCATCATGCATGGAATATGTCTCTTCAAGCATCATGTCATTGCTGGTGTTTTGTATAGAAGAGGAATTGACCAAGTAATCAGAAGATGTGTCCAAGATCATGAGCAGAAAGCTGTCCTAGCTGAAACTCATGGAGGACCAGTAGAGGCGGACACTTTTTTGGAGACATTACAGGTAAGAAGATTTTGCAAGTTGGTTTATGGTAGCCTATAATTTTAAAAGATGCTCATAATTGGGCCAAAGCATTTTTTCCATGTCAAAGAGATGATAGACCACTTGACAGTGATAGGATGCCCCATCAACCAATTCTCCCCTTTGGACCTTTTTCAAAAATGGGGACTAGATTTTATTGGACCCATCAAACCTCCAGCAAAGTTTTCAAGTAATCAATATATTTTGGGTGCCATTAACTATTGTACAAAATGGGTTGAAGCTATAGCACTCAAAACATGAAAGGCTAGAATTGTGGCACATTTCCTTTATCACAATATTGTTACCATGTTTGGTGTTCCTATTGAAATAGTGTCAGATAGAGGAACACATTTCCTCAACAAAACAATCAGGAAGATGACTAAAATGCACATGATGTTGCATAAAAATTCTACAGCCTATTACCCACAAGCCAATGGATAGACTAAGAGCTCCAATAAACTAATGAAGAGGTCTACAAAAGAACAGTTGCTGATCACCCTGAGGATTGGGATCAGCACTTGGATTCAATAATATGGGCACTTAGAATAGCACACAAAGCTGCAACTGGGTTAACACCTTTCAAGTTAGTATATGGTTGTGAAGCGGTAGTACCTATGGAAGTTCTGGCAGGTAGCCTAAGAGTGGCAATAGATTATCCCTAGAAGATTCCATCAATGCAACATTAGAACAAGTTCTACAATTAGATGAGGATAGGTTCACAAGTTCACATACTGCTAACATAATTCAGAAAAGGAGGGCAGCATGGATAAATAGAAGCATAAAGTTCAAATTGTTCAAAAAAGGTGATTTAGTGTTAATGTTTAACACAAAGTTGGGGAAAATGCTAGGAAAGTTCAAGCTCAGATATGATGGTCCCTTCAAGGTGCTTGAAGTTTTTGATCAAGGTACCTTCAAATTAGCTAACCTATATGGGAACGCATTTGACAAACCAATCAATGGTTTCAAGCTCACAAACCTTATATTGGACCTGACCCCACTCAAGCAAAGATAAACATAGTCTCTCTACAACTCTACAAAGACCTCAATCAAGATGATATATATGTTTCAGCTATTCAGGTTGACAAATTTATATTCAACAGTTCGACGGGCACAAATGAAAATGTTGTTTCATCTACAACAACATTTAGGTAATATCTAATCCATACCAACCCAATCCAATCACTGATGCAAGTATGCCAATCTTAAACAAAGCACCCACAGTGGTGAGCCTGGCCCCAATGACCATCCGACAACCTTCCAATGAGGAAAGATCTGACTTTGGCTCCGACTCCAACACCAATCTGACAAGCCCTGTAGGTGGATGAATGATTCCAACTTTGATCCACCTGACACGTGTAAAATCACTCATCCCATCTGACCTCACTCCGACTCCAACATCCGCTTCATGCAAAAGGGAGATCTACACATCAAAATAGATAACATAAATGAATGTGCGCATTGCATAGGATGCATCTCATTAACGTAATTGTGACACAGGTGTGTTATACTTACTGTGACACATTGCCATGGATAGATGCTATTGAATTGACAAAGAAACATTGCTTGGCTAAGATGTCCACAGTCACCAAGCTCCAATGTGTGTTGCATTATCAATTAAGAATAATTATTATTTGACATAATCCTCCACAACGTAAGAGATAAGCTAAGTAGGGATTGATACTCACTCATCATGATACACAATAAAGATAACTCGTGCCGGAATCAAATCAACACGTTGCAACCACTTAAAAACATCATCTATGGTCTTTTTCTTATCAATGCTAAGTACATTAGAAATAAGAGGATTGACCATATATGCACATCTCTGTATATATAGGGGAAGTTGTTCTAAAACCATACTGCAATAAAAAGAAAAGAATATTGATTCATTTGATCCAATGGAAATACAAAAGCATAAAGTCAAGAAAAAGTTTGTGTCAACCTAAGGATGGCTATTATGACCTTGTCACTAACATCTTTCTTGGAGTTTAAAAGGACTGAAATGTCCTCTTCATCGAATAGAAAAGTAAGAGGTTGTTCTCAAACTTGAAACCTAACTTGAAATGACTTCTCCATGTGCTGCAAGGTATGATTACTTTCTAGACTCATCCGATGCATAGCCAAAGCAGCTTTGCTTTCTTGAGATGAGTTTTCTATATTCTGTACTCTAGCTATGTCCTCCTCATCCTCCTTCCCTTTGGATGTCATTCTGATGAACCCTTTTGGATTAGAAAGAGCGCTCTATTTTGTACACTTGACAAACCTTCTAGTATGCTTTGCCACCTAGCAAGCTAACAAGCGTATATTTTTTGCTTGAGAAGCTAGAAAGAGTTGTTCTTTTGAGGGCCAAATATTTTTGGCCAATCCTCATTTGATATACAAAGTATTGCAACCATGCACATGTTAGGAATAGCCATGTAAAGACGATAGAGTTGTTGAGGCTGCCCACCATATGTGAGCTCTCGGAAGCTAGAAACCTCACCTCCAAGATTCCATTTTCTCACATTTGATATCAAAGTAGGTTGCCCCTTAGCACCTGACCGACCTTGTCTAGCCTCAGGAGCAATTCCATCATAAAGAAAAAGGTTGGTTGACCACCTCTACTGAACCTGTTGCCACTTTCCATAAGCTCCTAAAGCTGACTATACTAGCCCACCTTTATTCTAGCTTCGGTCGACGTATTTCGAGCTCAAGTGTTCCATTTCTCTAGTGAGTCTAAGAAAATCATAGTTCCATACCTGGTTGCCTCTGTTTTTACTCGTTGCCTCTATTGCAAGGGCATTTTTAAACCTGCTCAAGATTTCTTTAGCTAGTTGACACCTCTACACAATGAATTCAAACATTCAGGATGGTATTTAGGTGGAGATTTCCTCTTGATTCAGTCTATTTAGTTCAATTTTGACAGAGCAAGGTGCATTCACTATTCTTTACATTCTTGTTATAGCTATAATAGATGTTGACTATCTGTTTCCCCTCCGCAAGATGTCAACCTTTTATTGAGGGGGGTGCATTTGCCTTGTGTCTGACTCAATCATTGTTTAGTTACATTTGAGGTACCTCCCCCCCCTGCTACTTTTTCCTACTCCTCCTCCTCCCCCTACTCCTCCTTCCTCCTACTCATGCAAGCTCTTATTGCTTCTACTCTTCCTACTCATGCATATTCGTCTGCCCTCATCCTCACACCTAGTCCTCCGCTTGCTTCTCCTCCCTCGTAATCATTCACGGTCCTTCTCATCCCTCCTCAAACATCACCTACCTTGTATAATGCCCTATCACAGTCTGTAAACTCTACGACTATTGATGGCACCATTTGAGGAGATCTCCCATGTTACCATGTGACCGTACAATTGCAGCATCAATATGTGATCCATGATTAATTTTTTCAAGAAAAGAAGCATCTTGAACCTCAAGAGGTTCTCTAAAGAGGAGAATATGAGATAAAATGTTAATTTCATAGTGTTTCAATGTAATATCTTACTTCAGATTATCCACAGTGGTGCATTGCTTTTGTTAAGGTTCCCTTAGTTGTTCTTTTAAGAACTTCATGGAGGATGATATAACAATGGTGGGCATGGATGATATGGACTCTTCATATTGAAAGACACAAAGTCATGCATGAGCAAGTTGTTTTGGAGGTGATGCAGGACTTGAAGGGAATAGTGATGCAAAGGGCTTGTAATGCTACTAACGTAAGTCTTAAAGCTCAAAAGTTGATTGAAGAAGAAGAATGATGCAATACATCTATTTAAATTTAAATTTCTAAAATGATGTTTCTTCATGTGTGCAATAGCAAGCAGGAATGGAGAATCTATCCATTTGGAACAAGAAGGCATGGAGAATTCATAGTATTGACCCAAGGCAACCTACGTGATCCATGCCAATGTGTTGTGCATGAGATTATAAGAACTTACGAGTTGAATGTGAGATTCCAAATAGCATAGCAGTCTTTCTAAGACTTCGTTGAGGATTCAAGGACCCTATTATTAGTGTATTGGAGCTAAAGAAAAAGAGAAATAGGCTATGAAGCCTCTTTGTAATACAATTTGAAATACAAACACCTATTTCTAATAATATTTTTCTATCTAAAGCTAAAAGTTTTCATGTATCTATGGCCAAATGGTGATTTTTTGTTATGGCTATTTTAATTATCTGTCATTCTTAATATTGCATCTTTTTTATATCAGCTTGCACCACACAAAAGTTATATCACATTTTGATGTAACAAGTCAATAAAATGTTGTTTGCCAAGTTTGACCATTCCAACACATATGTAGAAGGGATTTGGCCATGGCACCACATTGCTTAGATGGAGTGTTAAAAAACCAAAATTTGAGATTTTCCTTTTATCACCTTGTAAATGATTAATGCATTTCATGATTTTCTACGAAGAAATATAGATTTTGAAGGGGTAGATGAAGAAATTTGACAACTTTGGCCATTTCAATGTCGCAAAGTTGGTCGGGACATCATGGGGTGTCCAAAAATGCCAAAACCCACCATGGTGCAAATTTGGCCATTTGTACACCCTCCAAATGGCCAAATTCATGCCGTGGTGGATTTTTGCATTTTTGGACACCCCATGATGTCCTGACCAACTTTGTCTTCTATGCTATGGTCAAATTCCTTTAACATTTACAAAAAATGAACATTAGAACCCAAATTGTCGAATTCCTTCATCTACCTATTTTAAATCCATGTGTCTTTATAGATGCATCAACTTCAACATAAATAAACATAGAAAAGAAAATATTTTCAAAGTAACTTACCAAATGACAGTTGGTCAATATGATGACTTATGTGCCTTGTAGCATAGCTCTCATAAGACCCTTAGGCAGTATATTTTCTATATAATTTCTTGTGCTTTGGAGGAACCTTGTAGGTTGGCTATGTCAATGTAATTTTTAATTTAATCCAGAAGACTTTGATCTTCCACTACATCACCTTGTAAATTTTCATTTTCTTTGTTTATCTTGCCTTTGGAGCCACCTTTTAGGTTGGCTATGTCAATGTAATATTTGTTTTCATATCACTAAATCACCTTGAAATAATTTGATGCATTACAAGAGAAAATATATATTTTGAAGAGGAATCTAAAATTTTCATTTTCTACGTTTTCTTGGTCATGGAGGTTGGCTATGTCCATGTATCTTTTATTTTAATTAATTTAGGTTGGCTACTATATCACCTTGTAATGGATTGATGCATTTCATGATTTTCTATGAAGAAATATAGATTTTGAAGTGGTAGATGAAGGAGTTTGACAACTTCAGCCATTTCAATGTCCATTTTTGGCAAATATAGGAGGAATTTCACCACGGTGCCAACCATTTGGCCAATTCATGCCGTGGTGGGTTTTGGCATTTTTGGACACCCCATGATGTCCTAACCAACTTTGCCTTTTGCACCATGGTCAAATTCCTCCTTTATTTGCCAAAAATGGTCACCAAAAGTACCAAACTTGGCCGAGAGTATTTTTTTGACTTGGAATATTCATAATATTTTCCTAAATTAATTTCATAAAAAAATATATACAAGTAATAGAACTTAATTGCATGGAATATGAAGAGAATAGTAAAATAGCTATAACTTTTGTGCTATAACTCTGATTGCAATTTTTTTTGGTTCAAAATCGAGAGCATGAGTAGCTCTATGATATTTGACTGGAAAAGTATCTATGATCCTATTTTTTCTCGGATGTCCAAATTCAATGTAAAACTCAATCATAAGTTGAGGGGGTCATAAATTTGTAATTATTTTGGATACAAATGAAGGAAAAGGGACAAGTTCGCATATAAAAGGTTCACCTCTCTACACAAAAAACTTGGAGGTGGTGTATTCAATACTCTCCAATTCAAAGCGACATTTCCTTATATTGAATTAACAACACATTCAAAATTTCAACCATGATTGAATCAAAATTATTGCTTATGACATGCTATCTTGCAACAAGGAAGAGAATGTGATAAAATGTACATTTTTGTATTATAATCTCTCCATTCAAATACAAACACTTTCATAGTCCATACCTCCTCTTTGCTACCTCTAATACATAGAAAAAGAGGCTTTTAAAATCCCCAAGTAAGATCCTAATACTAATACCATTAAGGATCTCCTCTTAGGGTAGCCAAGCACAAAAAATTTTACACCATTGCCAATGGGATACAATGCAATAGGGGAAGCCATGTGATGTGGATCACAATGATCAAGCTGTCAATACTTTGATGCACTTTAGTAGTTAAGTAGGCCATTCAAAAAATTGGACGTGGATGACCACAATGTATCCTCCTGCATGACTAATATATTGCACCAATGAGTGATCTCAAATGCCTCATGCATCAATTCAACAACCATTACATTAGCAGACCTAACAAAGCACATTACATTAAAAGACCATAAAATATAAATCAATACATAGGATGCTTACCATCATGGCATTGTCTCCTTTAATGATGCAAGCAAGGCAAATAGGTATAAATTGTGAACTTTAAACATATTACCTAAAAACTTTGGACATGAAACCACACAATAAAACCATCAAAAGAAAATTCATCAATGTTTTTAATGTCCTCCAAGTCTTGAAGAAAACCTATGCAAATTCCAAAATGCTCAACCTACAATTTATGGACAGCTTGTGATAGTCTAACACATTGTTTGATGTTGCACGAGGGATAAAATGGACATTTTTCATGCATTTCTCTAGATTCTTGCCATCTATTTCACCATTTCAAGTAAATTTGAGGACTATACATTTCATTTTCGATGACTAAAAGGTATTCCTGCACATAATTTACAAATAGTCCATTGTCAGTTATATCAAAGATTCCACTACTTCCCACTGCTATGTTAAAATAGGATCTTGTAAAGAAGATAGGCAAGGAAGGTACATAGAAATACATCCTTCCTCTTGGGAAGCTTATGTGGACCCTTGGCAAAACCTTCCATGACTATCTAGTTAGTCAAATGATAAGTTCAAGTCATCCAATGCATTTTTCGTGTTCTAGAACACACTAGAGCTCACAATATTGCCAGCTTTGGTCACTTTGGTCACTTTGTTCATGAACATGCCTTTACAATACACTGGAGCTTACAATATTGCCAGCTTGTGTCACTTTCTTCCTCACCATGCCTCTAAAACACACTAGAGCTCACAACATTGCCACCTTGTGTCACTATGTTCTAAACCATGTCTGTTGGAAAAACAATAGCAGTAGGAGAGGAAAGAGTAGTTGTATCCTATATGAGAGGGAAAAGTAAGAGGAAAAAAGTTCTTGTAGGAGGGCAAAGAGTTGCTGTAGCAGAAGCAAAAGGGCCTATAATAGGGCAAAGAGCACCTATACCAGAAGGAGAAGTGCCTGTAGAAGGAGAAGCACCTACAAAAGGGAAAGAGCACCTATATCAAAAGGAGAAGCACCTATATCAGAAGGAGAACCTGTACCAAAAGGAGAAGCACCTGTAGGATAGGGTGGCTAAGCAAGAGGCCATAGAGCAAGAGAGGGCAGATCAAGAGAGGAAAGAGAAGGTGGAGGTAGAGCATGAGGAGAAGAGAAATTCGCCCACAAGAGCCCACAAAGACGTAAATGAGATTTGGGGATGATCTGGGGTGGGTGCACATGGGAGGGTGGTCAAGCATGGGTTAAGGGGGGGGAGGATGGTTTGGGTGGTCCCCAATGTAAGAGGAATAGCCAATAGGGGATCTCTGCATGCTTGCTGCCATCCCTCCACCTCAACATACCATTGCCCCACACAAAGGAGCACTCTCATTGGTACACCTCAAATCGAAATTAGGAAACACTAAGTGGAGGCCCTTTTTAGACCCCAATTCTCCCCTAATGCATATAGTGCCATGTGTCGAGCTATGCACTATTAACCATGATAAGATTGCGTCTCATTATTATGCCAATGCGCCTTCATGACATCGGGAAAATTTTTGACAAGAGCACGAGTCTGCACAAAATTCTAATATTCACCCAAAAGCGCATCGCGTCGCGGCCCCAAAATGGCCCTGAAAATAGTTTCATGATTGGCTACACCCAAGCAAACGTTGACCCACCACCATGTCCCATTGTTAGTGGCAAAACCAAAATCAGCAACACTTATCTTCCTTTTTTGCAGGCTTCTTCGACTTGTCGATAGCCTTTCAAGGGGGTCACTAAGAAATGTGTATGATATCACATGCAGTCAACAGAAGGGGTATGGGTTATGAAAGTCATACATAATCTAATGATATAAGGAGTATATAAATACCCTTGAGCGCCCCTGCAGCGATGGCATGTGCTATATGGAGTTTTTACATAGTAACCCCACAGGCCACTAGCCTTATGGCACTATGGTGGTTTTATAAGGTGGCATGTGGTTCCCCATCTTTTTTCTCTAAATAAAATTATTGATCCCTTGAGGTCAAGGAAAAGGACACTCTAAAGCAATCATGGTCTCTCTGTGGCCCGATCTGGATCGTCAGAATCGGAGAGAAGGCCAGATCTGGATCGTCAGAATCGGAGAGATGGAGGGAGTAAATTAGGGGGTGCCCTTGGAACGGTTCCTAGGCTTGTTCTTAGGGCCTAGGGAAACTTGGTGCCCCCCTAATCGTGCTGACGTCGGAGAGGCCGAAAACCCTTTGATTTACTTCATTGTAAAGAGCGTCTCGACTTAACAAGGCCCCCATTTGAGTTTTAGTCTTGCAACCACAAAGAATAGAGACGACGAGAGGAGGTCCTTTCCCTACCCACTTGTTACTTGGCCAGCACTAGGACGTTTTTTCAAATTCTGAAATCCTGTGCTTCCACATGGCACAATATACACCCTTAGATTTTTTAAATTCTGAAAGCCCAAAAGCTTTGAAAGCTTTTGAAAAGCTGCGTAAAAAGCCAACTGCGTGTGGAATTTAGCCATGCAATTGATGGCATGTTGGACTCTACCTCCTTTGATAGGATTTTCACATTCATGAGTAGGATTCGCTTGGCGGCTAATCCCAATTGTGGCGCATAGTCTTCGTGACTATAAGTAATCCTTTCGCACATAGTTCTCGCCACCTGTGGAATTGCGATAAGTTTCTCTCGAATTGCGATTTGCTAGTATTGCTGGCAAAGAAGACCTTCCAAAGGTGATGGAAACGGACGCACCACCTTTGGGAAAGGTAAACTGTCCTTCTAATTTTCTTCTTTTGCTTCGACTTCATTGCTTTCAGATTCTATTCTGGTATTCGATTGATATCTTGCTGCTTCATTCGTCATCCTAACTTATTGGCTTGTCTTCTATATGCAAAACTTCAAAAGCGTTATGGAAAAGCACTTGCAGAACAAGAAGAACAAGCGGAATACCTATCAGGTCTTGCATGCACACAGGGTGTGAAGTAATGCATGCAAATCGGCCAGTATTAATTTTCTCGTTTGGTATTTGTAGATTGTGAGAGTTTGGGGAAGCTTGTCAACATTGATCGTTCGTTTGCTCACGCCTCTCCCTCTAGTCTTCATCTCTTCTTCAACGCCTCTCCCTGTAGTCCTTTGTTTGCTGCTTCTCCTTGTAGTCCTCTGTTGGAAACCAGTCAAGGAAAGCCTCCTGAAGATTTGTACTTCTTGAAACAAGCAGCGATAACTAAATCCACAAGGAAGTCATTGTGCAAATCGTTTCAAGCAGCTGCAAAGGCTGCGTATACTGAAGGTGAGCGTGCTTTTTTTTTTGTTCACTTTCCTTCTACTTTGTGTCCCTATTCTTATAATTATGTTCAGTCATTGCATGCAGGTACGTTTGCTGGAAGTACAGACTCTCTGAAGCAATATGCGATGTACATAATTCAATACGATGCTCCGTAGAGTTTTCTAGAATCGTGCAGATTAGCTTTGCTACTAGAATTGTGCAGATTAGTAGCTCATAGACTATTTGATTGCCTTTAACTGGAGTGCCACAGCTGTGTTCTCTTATGCCACAGCTGAAATCCGCTGGACTTTAACTCGAGCGAAAACACAGCATAACTAGCTCAAATTTTTGATTGCCTTAAAGATGTCAAATGTCTGACGATTTGCTTCTGCTTTGCACGTTCAGGCTTCCCGAACAATCCCCCACATCCCTTTGTATCTTCATATTGCTCCGGCAAAAAACAGTTTGCTAGGTGGAGAAAAAGACTGTTTTGAGGACAGAGAAGACTCACCCCGTTGCTGCCTTCTAGTCCAACGACCGACCCCTCAAAACTGCTCTGAACTCCAGTCTCAAGTCGCCACACTCTCTTCTCTCATTCACCTTAGTATTTCCACCCCCATCTTTCTCTCCTCTCTACCCGCATTGAAAATTTCAGCTCTTTTCCCCTTGCTGCCTTCCTCTACACGCTCTCTCCTCTAATTCGCTTTAATATTTCCAAACTAAAATCAACCGTACACTTTATTTTTGTCTCTGTTTGTGTCCACTGCAGAAATTGTTGAGCAATCCGAAGTACAAAGTCCTCTATCTGAACCACGCCAGATACCGGTGTGTCAAAAAGAGGTGGTGGGACTAGAGCGGATGGGAGCGGATGGACTTGAAAAATTCAATCCAATGGAAGGTAGGGTTATACTAAAAGAATCTGCATTACCAACGCTTCAGGATTACTGTCTCTCGCTTCATTGTTTTTTATTTTGTTGTTTTTTCCAAAAAGGCCTTGGCCCTCTGATGAGGGAGGCGATACGAGCTCTCGCCCAACAAGGAGTCATCTCAGCATCCGAAACTTGCATCATTACTTGGCCCTGCGTGATGCTTACATCCCTTGCATGCATGGATATTACAGAATCCTTGCATCAAAAATTTTGCTCAAAGCCACACAAGACGAGAGCCAGGACTATTTACTCATGCCAAGAATGCTTATGGTCCTCAATCCCAACTAGGTAAGAGAACTACATTCTCTTGATGGAAAACCCTGTTGATTACTCTCCCCCTGGCTGCCATATACTCTATCTTCCTAAGATAGAGGAGTCCAGCCCGACTCCGTGTTGCGCTGGCTTGCCACAACCTTGTTTTGTTGTAGGTTGGGATGTGAACCCCCTTTTACAACTCAGAATTTCCAATCAATAGTGCATATAGGTCGATAGACAAAAGTACTAAAACGCTGATGAGAAATTTTGACATTCTCTAGCTCGCTACAAGCTCGCAGCATTGACAAATAATTACTAAAGGAACTAAGCCTCCGAGAGATAGATATCAGCACATGGACGATGTCTGACATTGGATTGTGTATAGCTTTTGTGCTTGAATTTATGATCTTTAGGAAATTGCACATATGCTAACCAACATATCCAAACATGCAGAACATGAGGAATGCATATTGACTAATCATGATTGTTTTTTAGATTCCAACATTCCAGCAAAGAAATAGGCGACTTCTCGTCAAGCTGTGGATGTCACAAAGGATACTCCACGTAAGTAGAATGTACAGTCATTTCAATTCTGAAATGTTTCTGCACCGTCTTTTGCTCTGGTCCGCATTAATGCGCTACACCTCCAACACTGGAGGTGACTATTCGAAATGGGGGGATGGCACGTTCCCCTATGATATATAATTTTTGGAGAGACATGTGCCGGCTCTCCACCATACATTACGTATGGTTTTTTTTTTTTTAACACCTCATCTTGAGCACGCACACTTCTTCGCACATTCTGTTTCCGCAAGGGAACATTACATTTGCTTGGTTCGACCAACATACTAATCATGTCTGCAACACTTCTGTTTTCGAGATGTTTGCAGCCTCCAAACGGTGTCTTCTCCTAAAGGTACGCACAACAAAATGTATTTGCTTGATTCAAGTTATTTTATCAATTCTTTCACCTTCTAAAGATAGAGTTTCAGTCCATTTTGTTTTTCCTGTTGTGTTTAGACAAAACCACGTGAGTGAAATTGTAGCAAAGTTTCGGATGGTTTTTATTATTAATCCCTGTAGGTGTTTAAACACGAACATAAGACATCGATTCATATCACGATGTAGAAATGACCACTGGAAACTCCTTCGAACATGACCATTCGTCAATGCTCAGAGCAGCCAGAGGTCGAGCTATTCAACTTGATATAACATCAAGAAAGATGTCCTTGAGGCCAGCTAGGAGCAATGTGCAAAATCAAGAGCATCAATGCAACTAGCAGGGGAGAAATCAACGGTATTACTGTCGTCGTGGACACAACAGTCGCCGTGCTCACATTACGACGCTCGAAGCATTAGCGAAAGGCAATAAATGGAAAATGGTTCCACAAGTCCACATTTCCACTAACCCTAGCATACGCTATCACAGGACACAAATCCCAAGGCGCAACCATATCCAACAAAGCGCTGCTCATATTTCGAGGAGTGTTTGCCCCTGGCCTAGCATACGTGATGTTGTTCAGAGTGACTAAGAGAACGAGGCTGCGCATACTACATTGCCCACATCCAGACATATTCAGACAAATTCCACGAGAGTTCTCACAGCCGACAACACAACCACGCGCATAAAGGTATTCACTACCAGAGAAAGAAAATTTCGAAATCAAAGTTTTGGAAACAATAGACACTGTAGACAAAGCACGAACTTTAGAGCAGTACTACATACGGAGCCACAACACAGTAGGTCCATAAAGTTACAACACGCTCGACGGCCATCCGGCTAGAGCGCGGAAGTACTATTTCCTAAAGCGTAGGAACGTAATTTGACCCAAAAAATAAACATTTGTGCCTTCGAAAAAAGGGATCCAATGAAGTTGCAAATGGTGCTGAAACTTTTGTCGTACATGCAATGCAGCTTTGGGTTTGGATTATCCCTGTCACAGTTGCATGCTTCTGTCTCAATTTGGTTTTGATTTATTATTTATACATTTCTGAAATACATCTCCCCATCGTTCGCTCGAAGTGGAATGACAATAGATTTGCTTACAGTGTAAAGAATAGGAATTTGTCTTCCTCCGAAAAAAAGAAAAACTACGTTTTACTGTCGACATGAACAACATCAAGTGCAAGCAGGACTGGATGATAACGAAATCTCTACAAAAGGTTGCATGCAATTGAGCATCAATCTTCTGCATCATTTCTGACAACGTGACTCATGTGAACCTCAACAAGATAGCAAAAGAGAGAAGTATTCATCAAGAGCCCAGCTGGCCAAGCACTCTAGTTGGCTTGGCCATCTCTGTAGCCTGGGATTATACCAATTCATGAGGCTTGAAAATAAATTTAAATCCACATTTTCACTAAATGTTTAACCTGGGGAATTAATTATTCCCATAAAACCCTTTTGCCACCATGCAAAGGTTTGAGGTCAACGACGGAGATTAAATCCCCAGTTTCACAGACAGAAAGTGGCCCCTCAATGCTCAATTGAGAAATTCCCAAATTAGAACTCATTCACAATTACTACCCAGAGTTAAGTTTTTAACCTAGGTTTAACCACTTAACCCCTCCCTCCGACCCTCCACCTTGGGAATGGGCCATGGTTGAAGTTTTCAGGTCGAAAAGTGCCAAGTATGGCTCACGATCTTCAACCGCTCACCAGATTCTGAGCACTGTCCTTCTCAAAAAGTCCTTCCCCAGCCCATGTAAGTGAGGTTGTGTTGCTGCCGATTACAAGCAACGACGTCCTCGGAATTGGGCTAGGGCTCTTGGGAAAGTTCTCCCGAGGTCCATTCCCCCATTCATTATACACGTCACAAAGCATGGAAAGGAACGTTGCGTCCCTTCGACCTTGTGTTTTGAGCGATGGCCATTCTTCCAAAGTTTGATCTTCGAGCACGCTCCCCATCACAAGCTTAGAAATGAGAACAATTTGTACGTCTCACACAACGAAATGATCCGCCCACATAGCCTCTCCGTAAGCTTTCCTGTGAGACGATCTCAAACTTACGGATCAGCGCATCCATGCAGGCTGAAGATCTTCAGCACGACACGATTTAGCAGCATTCATCCTAGCTGAAGATGTTGATGACACACAATTCAAGCAGAATTCGCCCTAGCTGAAGATCTTGACGACACACAATTCAAGCAGAATTCATCCTAGCTGAAGATCTTGATGACACCATTCAAGCAGAATTCATCCTAGCTGAAGATCTTGACGACACACAATTCAAGCAGAATTCATCCTGGATTCATCCTAGCTGAATATCTTGACAACACACAATTCAAGCAGAATTCATCCTGGCTCTCGATCTTGACGACACAATTCAGCAGCCCCTCGTGATAGCTCATCTGCATCACCCACAGCAAGATGGAGAATTTGTACTTCGCCTTTAATGGTGACTTCAGCTGGCTGCCTCCTTCAGTCCCCAGAGAATTCTCTGTATTCGTCCCTTTCTACGAGCTCGACTACAACCTTGTCCGAGAGCTCGACTTGACCATCCCAGAATTCGAAGCCGACTACTACGATTACCGTGATTCAGTTGTGGACGAATTGCCTGAGAGCACGGAAGGAGTTCTCTTGGCTGCCAACACGCTCTACGAAAACGCAACGGCGAGGTTTTCCCACGATGGAGACCCGCACGATTTCCATGTGGCTTGTGTTACGATGGCTATGTGCAACGCCCTGTACAGGTACGTGCATCTACACAACGTGGCCATGCGGACATCGTATCCCGATTTTCTGAGGGCTGCTCTCAAGAAGCCGGTGCCCTCCCCCGATGTCGGACCATTGCTCCTGCTCCTGAGTCAGATTGTGCAAGATGTGTGGACGTGTATAATTGAGGCGGAGTGGTTCATGGACGGCGTCAGTTATCCCGGCCCGCTCGACCGGAGATACAGATTCAACAGGTACTCGCCGAAACCGATCACGGAAACAAAAACCGCCCAGTGCTCGTGCAAAATATCCACTTCTTATCCTTCTCGCTACATCTGATTGATGACCTGATCTCATTCATGCTTGGGATACGATCTGAGTCATGGATTAGCACAGATAGTCCGTATGATTTACTGCCGCTTTGTAGAGCAAAATACGCTGCCCTCCATTCTGCACGTCGTCAAGATTGTAGCAACAAGTGAAGCCAAATCCACTCCAATACGACATAGAACATGCCCCCATGCAGACCGGCTCATCAATACCAGAAACCCACTGCCTTACCTTCCACTCAACGATGCCGACTTAAATCTACCGCACTCTGCGTTGTCGCTCTCACCATCGCCTTGCAATAGGACATCCAACACCTATTTCGATCGGCAACAATGCCACAACATCCCTTTCCATTAGATTTTTGACATTGCTGATTGCTTAGGTTACTTTCGCATATCGCAGCTCTGTACTTTTGGCTGCGCGACTCATTTAAAAGCGCAATGTGGCTCTACACAATGCCTCCTGGGCCAGCCAAGGGGCATGTACAATCTGAACAAGCGCGTAACTACTCAGCTCTAACACATAGGGAAGACCTTCACTCAACGCGTACCGCGAACCCCTAATAAGCAGAAGCCTTCACCTTATACCCACCTGAGAAAGAATCGTGATTCAAACCTGCACGACAACGGAAACGTGCTCCTCACTGCAAATTAATAAACAGAAATATAACAATCAAGAAAAACTCTACTAGATGCCCACAGCTACTTCGAGGGATATTACCCTTTCAGTAACCAATCCCTTCGCCCACAAAATAACTGCAGGGAAGTGTGAAGCTCCAGCAGTTGAAACATGACATCTGCAACCTTATTAGTGACCAGAAAGGCCCTAAACAGGCAAAATAACTTAGTGCACCTGTTTAATCCTCTCTATTATGTAGCTCTTACTCATTCATTTCACCAACTCGTAAACTTACTGGCCGCGCTTTACATATGTGAACCAATAAACCTAATAAACGATACTCACTTTATTTTCCATGGTGATAGTTATTTGCTCATCAACCAAGTGTTCGTGTCCTCTACTTATGCAACGTTGCTCCTCGCAGAACCTATGGGGACCGTGCAAACACATTCCCCAATATGCAGACTTCAACCAACACAGACTCGCATGCTGACGAAGAGGACAACCATTAGGTCCAGCTTCTTTGATTGTGCCTCAGTATCGACGCCCACGAGGAGACTCCATATTTGCCTCCCCCTTGTGAATACCTCTCCCTTCACTTCCCGATCTCTTCTCCCATTACTTTAATCATGCAATTCTACTCTTCCCTTTAACCAATCTCGTTCCTTCGTTTCTGGATTTTGCATTCGTTTACTTAGCAGGAGGACACATCCTTGTATAACACGATCATCTATATAACACACCCCCAATGCCACTTATCCCAGTGACTTGGTGTGCTTGCCCAAGCCTGCTGCCTCTATATAAAAAATTATTGCATTGCTTCAATTGAGGAATTTGTTTTCTTACAATGCACATATTACTTGACTAGCTTGTAGGCATAAGGTGCTTGCCCAAGTATTTTGCCTCTATATAATAAAATCCTTGCAATGCTTCACTTGAGGAATTTATTTTCTTGCAAACCTTCACCTACTTTCTTCATTATGATACATCTTTTGGACTTATTCCAAATATGTCTACTCTAGTTCTACACACATTAATCTTATTCACTTTAAGTCCCATACACATTTTCATACCCATCAAACACCGTTTACATGGGTAGGCATGCATATTTTCTTGTTTTCCACTGAGTACTCTCATATTCGAGTATTAAAAAAAACACATTTGATTACTCCCATCGTACATGCCCTTATATGATGGGTACGATACTTTACACACTCCTTAATCTTATTCACTCTAAGGCCTGTGCAAAGTTTCATACCCATTAGACACTGCTTGCATGGTTGGACATGCTGATTTTCTTGTTTTCCACCAATCAGTCTCATACCCAAGAGTTAAAAACTACGAATCTACTTGCTCGTATCGTGCGTGCCTTTGTACGATGGGTATGATACTTTGCACACGCCTTAATCTTATTCACATTAAGGCTCATGCAAACTTTCATACCCAGCTGACACCATTTTCATGGGTGGCCATGCTTATTTTCTTATCCACCGTGTCTCATATCCAAGTATAAAAAATATGCATTTGCTTGCTCTCATTGTACATGCCTTTCTACGATGAGTATGATACTTTGTTACAGCTTAACCTTATTTACTTTGAGTCCTGTGCAAAGTTTCATGCTCATTTAATATCATTTGCATGGTTGAACATGCATATTTTCTTATTTTCCACACTGTTTGCATTGTTGGGCATGCATATTTTCTTATTTCTCATTGTGTGAATGCATGGCACACCTCCTAAACCACAACTCAAAACCAAGTCAAGACCCAAAAATTTTAGAAATCATGCCCAAGTATCCTTGAGTTTGGGAAAATTGCCCTGTCCCGTCAATATGTAACAACCTCAAACCCTATTTTTGTCAGTATGTTGTCAAAACCCCTATCCATCAGTGTGCTAAACCCTATTTGTGTCGATATAGACCCTATTTGTATCAGTATAGACCCTATTTGTGTTAGTATACACCAACACTCGTTAAGTGTCGACATATACCGACACAGGCATCGGTATATAACAATGGTTATCTCTTTTCTCTTTTTTTTCTTACTCTTTCCCACTCTTCCTCTCTTAATCTCTTCCTCTCTTTTCCTCTCTTTTCTCTCTTCTGTCTCTTCCTCTCTTTTCCTTATACTCTTCCTCTCTCTTTTCTCTCTTTTTCTACCTTACTCTCTTCCTCTTGTTCTCTCATTCTTTGTTCCTCTATTTTCCTCTCTTCCTCTCTTTTTCTCTCTTTCTCTTTTCCTCTGTTTTCTTCTCTTCCTCTTCCTATCGTTCTCTCTTTTCTCTCTTTTCCTCTTCCTCTCTTACTCTCTTCCTATCTTTCCTCTCTTTACTCTCTTGTTCTCTCGTTTTTAGCTCCTCCTCTCTTTTCCTCTTGTTCTCTCTTCCTCTCTTTTCCTCTCCCTGTTTCTCTCTTTCTCTTTTCCTCTGTTTTCTTCTCTTCCTCTTCCTATCGTTCTCTCTTTTCTCTCTTTTCCTCTTCCTCTCTTACTCTCTTCCTATCTTTTCCTCTCTTTACTCTCTTGTTCTCTTGTTTTTAGCTCCTCCTCTCTTTTCCTCTTATTCTCTCTTCCTCTCTTTTCCTCTCCCTCTTACTCTCTTTCTCTTTCCCTCTTTCTCTTTTCCTCTCTTTCTCTCTTTTCCTCTGTTTCTTTCTCTTTTCCTCTCTTTTTCTCTCTTTTCCTCTCTTTCTTTCTCTTTTCCCATATATTTTCTACATCTCGATAGTCTTTATATTTGCAAATGTGAGTACGATTGTATGCATTGAGTGATTCATTTTTTACATTCTTGGTTTGTAATGTGTTTTTTATGCCCCTACTTGCTTGTTGTTTTTGACCAAAATAATGGAACACCCAAAATCCCCGGTAGTCTTCAATAAACCTAAACCCTCTCCCTCATGCTGCCACCATATAGCATGTGGAAACCCTGTTATCCTATGTCGCCATAAAAATTAAACACGACAAATAGTGGGTTAAGTTTTATGTGGAAGTGAGAATGGGATATAACAAAACATATATACTAGGACATTTCGTAGTTCAGATGGAATATATTGATTTCTGTACTTCCTTGTAACAAAACATGTACAGTGGGACAGAATGGGGCCAGGAATATGTTTTTATCGAAGCTATGCTTATATATTAATATAAAATCTTGTCAAAAGTTTTCAACCTCATTTTTTTAGTTTCACAATATTGGCAGTCTTCAATAAACCTAAACCTTCTCCCTCATGCTGCCACCATATAGCATGTGGAAACCTTGTTATCCTATGTCGCCATAAAAAAACACGACAAATAGTGGGTTAAGTTTTATGTGGAAGTGAGAATGGGATATAACAAAACATATATACTAGGAGATTTTGTAGTTCAGATGGAATATATTGATTTCTGTACTTCCTTGTAACAAAACATGTATAGTGGGACAGAATGGGGCTAGGAATGTTTTTATCGAAGCTATGCTTATATATTAATATAAAATCTTGTCGAAAGTTTTCAACCTCATTTTTTTAGTTTCACAATATTGGTAGAATGTAGTACTTTTTTCTGTATATTCTTTTGAATTTTGAAGGAATAAATGTAAACCCTTGCTAAACTTTAAATTTTTTTGCATAAAAGTTTCAAATCCTGGCGAATGTTTCAAACATTTTTTTAAATTAGGGTATACAAACTTTTGACACCAATATAAAAGTTTAACTTCTTAACGAAACTAACGTGAAAAAATCATCCATGAATGGGGCTGTATAAATTAGTCCTAGGCAATATATTTGTAATGCATGATGAGAGAGTTGTAGGACATTTTTTGTCGGATGGGTGCCATACTTTGCACACGCTTTAATCTTTTCACTTAAAGTCATGTGCAAAGTATCATGCCCGTCAGACACCATTTGCATGGGCATGCTTCTTTTCTTATTTTCCACTACGTCTCATATACCTAAGTATCAAAAAACATGCATCTGCTTGCTCCCATCATATGTGACTTTGTCCGATGGGTACTCTACTTTACACACTTCTTAATCTTATTCATATTAAGGTATGTGCAAAGTTTCATACCCATTGGACACCATTTGCATGGGTGGGCATGCTTATTTTATTGTTTTCCATCGATTCTCATACTCGAGTGTCAAAAAATATGCATCCTCTTGCTCCCATAGTACGTGCCTTAATCTTATTCACTTTAAGGCCCATGAAAAATTTCTTATCCATGGGACACCATTTGCATGGGTGAACATCCTTATTTTCATGTTTTACACCGTGTCTCATATACTTGAGTATCAAAAAATATGCATCTACTTTCTCCCATCATATGTGCCTTTGTATGATGGGTATTGTACTTTGTTCATGCCTTAATCTTATTTATTTTAAGGCCCATCCAAATTTTCATACCCATCGGACACTGTTTGCATGGGTAGGTATGCCTATTTTCTTTTTTTCCACCAAGTCTCCTACTCGAGTATCAAAAAATATGCATCTGCTTGCTCCCACTCTATGTGCCTTTGTATGATGGGTACAATACTTTGCACATGCGTTGATCTTATTCACTTTAATACCCATACAAAGTTTCATACCCATCGAACACCGTTTCCATGGTAGGCCTGCTTAATTTCTTGTTTTCCACTATGTCTCATATACTTGAGTATCAAAAATGCACATCTGCTTGCTCCCATTGTACATGCCTTTGTATGATGGGTACTATACTTTGCATCTGTCCCCAGCTCAGCACTATAAAGTAAAACTAAAATGCCTTTAGCAATTTCTAACTTTGATCTGGATTATTCTTTGTGACTAAGCTTCCCTTAGCCACAATTTGTCAATTTTTGTTTATTCATCCAATCTTTCCTACAGAGCTTCCTCTTGACTATTCATGTGTTGGACTGCTACCCTTAAGCTAGGAATGAGGGTTCCATTGGCAAAATTGGCCTCAAGACAAAATGCTAATAGGAAGGGCATGAGCTTTGTAGTGATCTTGAAAGTTGTGTAGTAGGCTTGAAGGCCCGGTTTGGAGCTTATCATCCCAATCATTGCAATGTTTTTCTACAATCTTGTGAAGGATATCTTTTAGTAATTGTTTGGGGACTCTGCTTGACCATTTGCCCTTGGTAGTGTGACATGAAGTCGGGGGTAATAAACTTCACGCACCTCTTCACTTCCTGCAGCATTCGAACTGACTGCCAAAGATACTTATCATTGAGAATGAGACATTAGAAAGAAGCTTTTATGCCAAGATACCACACCATACTTTCCTCCCTTAGATGAAAATGAAGATGGTAACATCCCAAGTGATGTTGTAATCAAGCATAGGGAGAAGGAAAGGACCAGCAGAGGCCATAATCTCAGCGAGCCGGTCTGCACCAAAGAGAAGAATGATACGTTGTTGAAAGAAGATCTTGCGGCTCAACATGACATGAACTGATATATATCGAGCAGTTTGAAGGGGCTGATTAGGTCAGATGGGTAGATTCCAAGGAAACATTGCACCTCCTTCATAGACACCTTTATACTTAGCTCAAAACACTCTACAAACTGTCATTAGACATAGAGGCCTATAACTTTCAATAGAGAAATGATATCAAAGATTCAAGTACATAAAGAGATGCGTCTTGAGATGGGCTTCGCGCTGATATAAGTTTCATTGAAAACAGACAGACGGTTGAAGAGATATGGACAGTTTACTGGAAGGGGGTAAAAACTATCATGAAAACAGACTGTCAAACACAGAGACTCATAACTTTTTGCAATAGTATCTGATTATATATAGGAATATGCGCCTTGAAGAGAGCTTCGCGCTGATATAAATTTCATTACAATCGGACTACCGAGCAGAAAGTTACAAGCAAAACATTAACAGGGGGTCAAACTGTCATGAAAACTACCCTCCACCCAGGCTAATTTCGCCTGAGCAGGATGCTCCCTCAAGACTCCACCTTCATCAACGATCCACCCCTCATAGATTTCGCCTAGAAGAGGGAAAGAAGTTTGCATAGTGGCTCGAGAAACAAATGGACCATGTGTGCACAGTGAGCAGCCAAATAGAAAGAACTTTTAAGGCTTTGAAAGAAAGAAAAGGGAAGAGACACTCAAGAGAGAGAGAACCTGAAGTGACCTTCATTGCAAATAGAGTGAGAATCCACCTCAACACTATAAACACAAGGGAGAAGAAGAGGTTTCATACATACAAGAGGGAGCGGAAGCTCCAAGACTACTCATAGAGAGAGAATAAACTAGAGAGAGAAGGACTCAAGAGTCTACATAAGAGAATATCTACAAGAGGAAGAGAAGGCTCATGGAAGAGGCTTGGGGAGACTAGAACTACAGCAACATAAGGCCCAATGGTGGAAGAGATTCTATTGAACAAGGGAGAGGAGGTCTCCTTTTATAAAGATTTTGTTACCCTCCTTCACCCATTTACAATTGCTGCCTGTAGATTCCTTTCCCCATCAATCACATAAGCACGTATGTCACCATCCATGTCCTTTTTGGCTACTCTTGCCATGTGTCCCATCAAAAGATGCTCAAGACTCTTAAAATATTGAGAAAGTCAAGAGTCTCCTCACATGGAGCCCATAGGGACCCTCTCTTTTCCACATGTCCACATCCTCCTTATTCCACATAGGAGTTCTAGAAGGATTCCTCTTGACTTCACACTCCTCCACATGCCTTCCACATGCTTGGCATGTGGCCTCTCTTATATTATTGGAACACATGGACATGAGCCCACCTCTTTATATGACTCACTCTTTCTATCTTCTAAAAAACTCATATCCCATACACAAATAACTCTCACCCCATACCAAGGTATTTATAATTCATACCTATGGTATTTACAATGAGCTATTCCACTCATCCTCTCAATCCCATACAATATCATAGAAAATAGAAATAAGTGAGAGCTGCTAGGCTATCACTTGATACTCAAACCCTTATCAAACATAGAGAGAAACAATATCAATGCCAAGTTAAAAATATCAATTTTTGGCGTCACATCTTTCCCCCCCCAGCAGATCCTCTCTAGTACAGAGAGGGTCTGCTGGCCCTCAAGGTGGTCGAGCATAGAAGAATTTAAGGCGATACTCATTGGTGCATCCGGGTATCACCATGCCATCAACATCCTCAAGCTGAAAGGTTCCATTCGTGAACTTCTTTTTGACTCGATATGGTCCCTCCCATCGGCCGATAAACTTTTTATCTAGCCGCTTGTCCAGACGGCTATCAAATCTCATTACCAAATCTCCTTCTGCAATATCTTTCTTCTTGCATAATTTGGTGTCAAAACGGGCCTTGTGCCTTCTTTGAGAAGATTCCAAGTTTTGTAAGGCCTATAATCTGTATTCATCCAAGGCTTCTAGCTATACCAAGCGTTGAACATAGGCATCCTCCTGTCCTTCTATTCTTGCAACAGCTGTGCGAAGACTATGTATCTCCAATTCAATGGGTAAAATGGCTTCTATTCCATACACTAGTTGGAATGGTGTAAACCCAATAGCTAGCTTGTGTGTGGTTCTGTAAGCCCATAAAACCTCTGCCAAATGCCTATCCTAATGCCTTTTCTTGGTGTCAACAAGCTTTCCCATTGAATTGCACACAATCCATTTGTTTTCTCAACCAAGCCATTACATTGGGGATAGTATGGCGTGGACATGCTATGATTTATCTTTAGCTTATGCACCACATCTTCAATTAGTTCATTTCTAAAAGAGGTTCCTCCATCAGTGAGAATTTCCAAAGGACAACCAAAGCGTGAACAAATTTGATCAAAGAGAAATTTTGCAATTGTGCTTGCCTTGCTATTGACTGTGGCCTTGGCCTCTGCCCATCGAGTCGCATAATCTGTGGCCACCAATAAATAATGCTTGCCCTGAGATGAGCGAGGGAGTGGTCCCACAAAGTCCAACCCCCACCTCTCAAATGGTCCATATGCTGGAATAGGCTTCAAGGGCCCAGGATTCAACTGTCGCCTTCCAAACTTTTGGCATACTTTGATACAAGACCGGGGGGTGGTTTCTTTGGTAGACACTGGATGGCCAAAACTGCAAGATGTTTAGCAATATGTGGAAGAAGGCATGTTTCCTCAAGGGTTAACTCCACAACAGAAGTAGAGATTGGTAAGGAAGGCTTGTCCCTATACTATTGTTGATGACATTCTTTATAAATTGGGAAAAGATAAGGTGCTCCGTCGGGTGGTCCATCCCATGGAGACTAGGAGAATCCTAGAAATGTGTCATGATTGCTCTGGTCATTTTGCTTCAGCAAGCACAGCTAGGAGAATTCTTAATGCAAGATACTTTTGGCCACGCCTCCATAAGGATGTATATGATTGGTGTCGAAGTTGTAAAGTATGCCAAAAGTTTGGAAGGCGACAGAAATGGTACCACCAAGTACTCCCACAGGTATACAATCAAGGGTAGATGATGAATCATCTATTGGTGGAAATAATGAGCCAAATGTGGCTGATATGCAAATGGGACAGCAAGCTGAAATGCCTTTGAGAAGATCATCTAGAGTGTCTAGACCACCTGATAGGTTTGTTCCAGGGGCAGACTATGTGATGCTTACTGATTGCGGGGAGCCTTCTTGTTACAGAGAGGCTATGATGTGTGAGGATCAACACAAGTGGGAGTATGCTATGCAATCAGAGATGAGTTCACTTATGAAGAATAAGACTTGGGACTTGGTTTCTTTGCCACATGGAAAGAAAGCCTTGCCATGTAAATGGGTCTACAAAATGAAGGTCACAGGTGATGATGTGCCTAGGTCCAAGGCCCGCCGTTTGGTTTCTAAAGGGTTCAAGCAAGAGAAGGGTGTGGACTTTGATGAGATATTCTCTCCACTTGTGAAGATGACCACACTTAGATGCATGCTTGGACTAGTGGCATCAGAGGATATGGAGCTTATGCAAATGGATGTCAAGACAACTTTCTTGCATGGGGATTTGCATGAGGAAATTTACATGGTGTAGCCGGAAGGCTTTGAAGAAAAGGGCAAAGAGCATTTAGTTTGCAAGCTGAAGAAGAGTCTCTATGGTCTTAAGCAAGTGCCTAGAGAATGGTATCAAAAGTTTGATGCTTTCATTCGGTCCCAGGGTTTTAGAAGGAGTGAAATTGATCACTGCCTCTACACTAAAAGGGCTAAGGATAATAGCCTAATAATCCTGGTACTATATGTGGATGATATGCTATTGGCTAGCAAGAATACTTATGAGCTAGATGCATTAAAGGCCAAGTCGCATGAGGCCTTTGATATGAAGGATTTGGGACTTGCAGGTCATATTCTTGGTATGCGCATCATGCATGATCAGAGTTGGAAACTCCTTTGGCTTTCACAAAAAGAGTATGTTACAAAAGTATTGCAGCGTTTCAATATGGAGGGGGGGAAGGCAGTGAGTACTCCATTGCCTCCATATGTGAAACTGAGTCATACAGATAGTCCCAAATCAGATGAGGAAAGGGCTATGATGGCCAAGGTTCCTTATGCATCAGCAGTTGGGAGTCTTATGTATGCTATGATAGCTACTAGGCCAGACATTGCATTTGCAGTGGGAGTTGGTAGCCAGTATATGGCTAATGCAGGAAAGAGGCATTGGGAGGCAGTTAAGTGCATCATGAGGTACATGAAGGGTACCAAGGAGATGTGCATCTGCTTTGGTAGAGGAGACATGCATGTACTTGGGTACACACATTCAGACTATGCAGGGCATGTGGATAGTAGGAGATCCACTTCTGGTTATGTGTTCACCTTTGCAGGTGGTGCAGTGTCATGGATGTCTTGTGCATAGAAGTGCGTTGATTTATCTACCATAGAGGCTGAGTATGTTGTAACCACAGAGGGTTGCAAGGAGGCTATGGCATGATCGGCTAGTGGGAGATTTGGGGATTCATACAGGTGTACCGACATTGCATGGTGATTCCATGAGTGCTATTCAGCTAGCACGGAATCCGGTCTTTCATGCAAAGACCAAACACATTGAGGTCAGGTACCATTTCATCAAGGAGGTACTTAAGGACAAGCGCATAGAGCTTGTCAAGGTTCATACGGATGATAACCCTGTAGATATGCTGACGAAGAGTCTACCTAGTCAGCGGTTTGAGTATTGTCATGTATTGATGGGCATTGGATAGTATGCTCACTGGTTGTTCTCCCTTAAAGGCACATTGTCCTTTAAGTGGGAGGTTGTGGGGGTTAAAGGTCACTGTGCCTTTACCCCGGTTATGTACAATAGTCAAACACATATATAAATGAATGAAAAAGAAGATTAGGGTGGTTTTGCACCCACCAAAACTTGTGTGGCTCTCTGTCTCTCTCTCTCCTTCTTCTATTCTTGCTTCCATTGAGAGCACTCTCAAAAACTAGTCAGGACTAAGCTTGTTATCCAGTGTTCATCCACAAGATCTCTCCCACCTTGATACGAAGTCCAAGGTCGTTGCTTGTATTGAAAGCATTACTAAGGTTACACATGCATTGCTGGTCTGATACTATCCTTTGTGCAATTTACCTCGGGCAGGTTTGGTGCCCAAACGAGAAGCAAGCAAGTAGAATGGCAATAGTGGATCATTGATTTGTTCCATCAGCATTGGAACATCACCCCACAAACATAATTCAGGTCTCCATTTTTGCACTAAATCTAATTTGCGAGAGGCATAATCTTTGCCAAAAACTTTGGTTTTCAATGGCCTCTATTTTTGTGCTGCTCAACTTGGTGAAAAATGTATGCAAGAACCCAACGTAAAGTTTGCTCCATGAATCTTCCTGCTTCTCTGTCAACACATCTACTAGCCTTGTAGCTTGTCTCCACCACAAGAAAAAGAAAAGCCTCTGATAGATCAAGAAATAGAGAGGTCGACGGAGGGAAGTGCCTTAGGTGAGCAAGTGCTTGAGTTGTTCAACTTCACAAAAATGGTGTTTTGTGAAGTTTTCGTGTATTAACAAGATTATATTACAAAATAGTGTTTTGTCAATACAAGAATGCTTAGTTGAGCAAGTGCTTGAGTTGCTTAACTTCACAAAAATGCTCTGCTTAACTGGGGAGATACTCAACTTGACCTTCATGAAGATCAATATGTTGCATAGTGTTGCAAAACCTCCTGCAATATCATTTTTGTGGCTTGATCTACGTGTGAATGTGGCCCATATAGAATCCACAAATAAACTGAATCATTGTGGGTCTCAAATGGATTGAATTAGGAAAATCTCCCATCCAATTAGGGTCTTGTAGTGTATTACACACTCTATTGTCATGGTAGAGAATGCTTTGGAGATAACTAAGAACAAGAGTAGAATAAGGTAGAGGTGGTTGGCACATAGAACATGGTGGATGCAGAGGGTGGATATAAGGGGGAAGCAGGAGGTGCAGTAGGAGTGTTAAGTGCGATACAAGGGTGGAGCAATGTGAAGTCAACAAGGGTTGTAAAGATGAGGGTAGAGCAATGTCAAGTTGACAAGGGTAGTGGAGACAACAAGGGTGGAGCAATGTGAAGTCGATGAGGTTGGATGGCACTTAAATAGCCAATGTCCATTGAGCCACCTCAATGAGCGATTGGATTTTTAAATTTAAGTTCTAGTCAATGAGCAATTGGCTAGTACCTACAATCATTTTGAAGAGGCACTACAAGAAATTTTTTCAAAATGGTACTTCATTTTAAAGTGGGGAAAGGGAAAACCCCTGTCCCCCTTCTTGCAAACTTTGCTAGTTATAGTAGTGAGTCATATGGTTGTCCCCCCTTTGAAATGAGCATGATAGCTATTTAATTGGCTACAAACTCGATGACTAAAAAGTAGCAAAGTTATGTCATCCCACTTAATCCTAATTGAACCTTGAGGGTAGCACTTAATAATTGGTTGCAAGCTTGGTGGCTAAAAAGAAGGGAAATTAAGTCATTCCACTTAGTCATAATTAAACTCCAAGGGCTGCCACTTAATCCTCACCATACAGTGTTCTTTGCTCCATCATTTTCCCAAATACCATTATGTTACATTGCATAACCAAATCTGTGAAGTTGAAGATGACATAATTTAAAAGGACTACAAGGGTCTTGACTAAAACTAGTGCTCACTAACTAGTTTTGATAGTGGGAATAGTTGGAAGTCACGCATGTGACCACTAACTGTAGTAACTTGTAGTATGAGCACAGTGTGGCTGACTTCCACTACTATTAGTGAAAACCAATTATAAAAAAAATTATTTCTAGTTAAATAAAAAAATCTCAATAGTTATACAATTTTTAGGAATTTTAATAGTTCATCTGTGCATTAGACTAGGCAATTGTTGTGATCATGCATGAGAATCATGCCATTTTCCAGCATATCGTGGTTGCAACCAACACGGTGGCTGAATATCAAGCACCCCCACCCCCACTCCCACTCCCAACACCCCAGATTTTGTTAAATACAAATAAAAATTAACCAGCATATTAGCAGGACAATTAGCATATGTGGTGCAACCATTGGCCCTTTTTTATTCTATAGTTATTTCTTCCCTCCTTGAGACAAGTAGAGCTCTCTCTCTCTCTCTCTTACCAGGCTCCCCAACAAGCTGTGGCCATGAATTTAGTAGGAAATCTTCCTCTACAAACCAACACACCCAACATGGGGGCTTAAACTAGAAAACAAGTATTGGCTCTCCATCATTACCTTGAACTTTGCAAAAAATGGATACATAATATATGTCTTGTCCCCAAGTTATGAAAGCATATAGTCTTAAGTAACTAACCATTGTTATGCACAAGCAAGATTCCTAACTAGCAATACAAGTGATTTGCTATTGTGGCTATGGTGGGGTTTTTTTTGTCATGTGCTATGATTGGGACTTTAGAACACACTGCCCACATAGCACATTCAATGTATCACACTTACATAGACCCCCAAGAACCAACACAGTTGTTGTTATTTCAACCACCATGCTTGGAAATTCATATTGCCTCTCTCTCTCTCTCTCTCTCTCTCTCTCTCTCTCTCTCTCTGCATGTGTCTCTCTCTCTCTTCTTCCCTAAAATTTCTAATGATACGAATGAAAATTATGATTTATATACAAAAATATAGCTAAATTTTAGATTGCAACTAGTCCAACTACTGACTTGCGCTATGTTAAGCATGTGTATGAAGTGGTCCTTATACTACTTGTCTCCCCTCTATAGCCTACAAATGTCCTTTTTTGGAGAAACTATCATGTTATTGTGCTAGAACAATGTTGTTGTAGCAATCACTTCCTCATGTCCTCTTTGAAGCTAGTTGATCTAAGATATGGACCCCTTTCACCTTGTCGAGGCCATCCCTCAAGTTAGAGAGTATGATCTCTTGGACATGCAACTCCCAGGGCATTGGAATACTGAACACTTGATGAATTCCAAGGCACAAGGTAAAGCTTATGAAGATACAAGCTTCTTAGTCCCCCAAATTACCCACTGCCTTGAAACACAACTTGTGTTCTTTATTTTGATGCATTGCTCAAATGGGTGCATCTAATGTTTTTAAGCTAGCTTCTCAATGAGGCATTTTTCTTGGCATTGTCTCTCCCTCTCCATTCCTTGCAAATGTGTCTTCTAATGTCGTTTTTATATTCCATTATGGGTTTCCATTTCCTTGAATCTCGGGTCAATCTCCTCCTTGTACCTTGATTGAGTATATTAACTTTCCTATCTCCTCACAGCCTCTGTTTAGTTCTCTTACAACACATGACAAACTACATCGCACCATGTGGTTCCTTAGTTTAAATGAAGAAATCAAACAAAGAAATGAGAAACAATATATGTCATTAGATGAGATATCTTGTCAAGAGAAGCTAGGACTTCCATGAAAGCTTTGTGAAAAGAATCAAACATTGTGCACGTTCTAACTTTTAAGAGAGCTTGAGGAGCTTGGAGATCCATAGGGGCAATGCCCTTGAGAAAAACATTTATGAAAAAGAACTAGGGAGGGGAAGAAGCCAAGGTCCCAAATGCAAGTGAATCAAGTTTTAAAAGAACATGGCAAGAATTGTAAAACCCTGCCTCTTTTCCTCTTCCCTTTCCCCCCTGTCATACCACTCCTCTCCATTCCTCTCTCCTTCTCTCTCATTGCTACCCCTTTCTCTCTCTTTCCTATGCCTCCCTCTACTCTCTCCCATGTCTCTTTATCTCTTAGCCTCCCTCTACTCTCCCCCCCTCATCGCTAACCACTCACCCACCTCTCCCCTTTGAATGCAACACCCCACCTCTCACCCCTTCCCCCCTCAAGTTATTGGGTTTGCAACACCTCCAGGCCCTCATATCTCTCCCACCCAAACATATGTCACACCTCCATGGATTGGTTGGGAAGTTAAATCAATGGGAATTAAAAACGATTAAAACGTATTTTTTGAATAAAATTCTCTTTAAAATTGGGGAATTTAATTTGGGTAACCGGTTGACTGACTAATGCCATACCTCAGGGTAGTTTGGATAGTACCTTAGGGTACTTTGAGTTTCATAAGGTACCTCAAAGGTGCAATCTGGCACTTTTAGTTCAACATACCTTGGGGTACTTTGACTTCTACAATGTACTTTATATGGTATGTTTGGGTACTTTGATTTTATAAGCTGGCACATCAAAAGGTACAATCTAGTACCTTGAAGAGGTACTAAGAGGATATTTGTAGACTACCATAGGGGACTTTTTTGGATACCACAAGGGAACTTTTAGGGTACCACGAGGGACTTTTTGGGGTACCATAAGGGAGTATCTGGGGTACCGTGAGGGAATTTTTGAGATACCATAAGGAATTATTAAGGTACCATAAGGAACATTTGTCTTGAGGGGTGTAATACTAAGAAATCCTAGGTATCACATGCATTCAAGGGGTATTAAAAAAAACCTCTCAATTAAAAAAATTTCCCAATAAAACCACCCCTCTTTACTTATGAACTAAAAGTTATTTTTCTAAATTTGAATTAAGAAACCCCTACTGTTATTGTAACCCACTTATATTTTGTCCAAAAGTGGGATTAAAATACCCCTCCTTTTGAATGCATGTGGCATACTAAAATTTTTGGAGGTGAACTCCCCGAGACACTTGGGAGTACCACAAGGAACTTTTTGGGATACCTTACAATGTACTTTTGTACTTGGATGGTATGTTGGGACACTTTGAATCTATAAGATCCTTCAATTCCATACATAAAAACCATCATCATTGAGGACACAAATTCTTCTCATGGTATTTATAGCAAATAATAACCACAAGACATGAATTTTTCTATAAACGATTACAAAATCACATTATAAAGGAAATAATATTGTCATTTCAAAATTGTATAATGTTAGATAATAGATTTTATTTATTGATATATCAAGGAGAGATATAACCCATGCTCATACCATCAACAAAGTCAGGTATGAAATTGTGATGCATAGGCTGGCATGTTCGAATGTCTCTAATTTGGGGATCTGAATTATAAGTCTTAGATATGCCCAACACATCATACAAATCCTTTGATAGATGTGTATTGCATAAGACACATGTGCTTCTTGCCTTCAAAGAATTCGCCAAGCATGCCAAATGATAGTTGTGCTCATATGAAAGTGTGTACCATCTAGTGCTACTATCAAAATCATGGCATATTAGACATATAAGACCATATGGATTGATCACTAGTGCAATTGGAAGAGTTGATGGTATTCTTACTGCTGCTAGTCCCACCATGTCATGATCAAAATAATAAACATGACCCCCATTAGATCAATGTGTTGTAATGCAATCCTCACATATTTAGCAGCACATGAAAAGCATTGTGCTATGAGTACTTGCTCTTTTAATTGTATTTCCAATGTTTGTACTTGAAAATATGTACTCTGTTGTTTTTACTTTTTGAATTTCCTCTTGCAAGCATAAGTTATGTTTTTGAAGATTTACAATCTTGTCATTCAATATTGCACAATTATTTCTTGCCATACTCGATCCTTTTTTCCAACTTCAATAGTCACTTCATGGAGTGCATCGTGCAACAAGATAGAAGGAAATGTAAGTGTTGTTGTATTTGGGGATCTGTGCATACTTACACAATTTAACTCTTCATCATCATTATGTTGTTCAATTGTGGCATTACATATCTCATCCTCCAATGCATGCTTTGTGTATGGTGTATCATGAGTTGTGCCTATTTCATATATTCAAAGAAAAAAATATATTTAGAAATGGAACAAAACATAAAAATGTAAAATATTTCAAGTTAACTTGTCAAACTCACCTCCCCTTGATGTACTTTCCAGCTCTTAGGCATGCCTTCTCTTATAAGGAGCCCTACTAGAGAAGTTTACCTCCCTTCCCATCTCAAACTTTGCATACAATTGTTGTGCAAAGAACATTGAAATGCAAATCGAATGAGAAATTCTTCCATGGACTGAAGTAAAGATCTAAGAAGCATGCCTTTGGATCAATGCATGCGTGTATTCTTTTATAGCCTAATGTGCAACCCTTTGTCCAAAGTTGTTGAAAAACATCCTTGGAGGCAATCTTTTTAACCTCTGGCCATTTGAGTAGGGAAAAAATTAGGGGCGAATTTTAGGCCAAGGGCTAATTTAGAGGCTTTCCCAAGTTGGTTGGGCTAATATTTAGAGCTTTAAATTTGATAAATTAGCCCAAACATAAAGGTGGGCTAATTTTTTGAGCCTCAAATTTGATAAATTCGCCCTAAAAGTGGTAGCAAGGCTAATATTTATAACTCTATATGGGGAAAGATTCCCCCTTTGACCTACACTACCATAATCTTGCTCCCTCCTTATTTTTTACCTTGCATTTGAGTCCATTTGGATTGGAAAAAGGACTTGCCCTTGTAAAAATGCTTTCCACATCCATATCAGGTGTTGTGGAGCAAGCAAATTCCACTTTAGCATGCAATAGGAGAAGAGGATTTGTACCATCATGTATGCTATGATTTTCTCCTACTTGGCTAGAAAAACTTGCCGTGACTAATGCTCTATAAGAATCAACAAGTTTTTGACATGATAATCAATTCATACGTAGTTGTTGATATTCAAGGTGTAGAGATAACAATTTTAAGGATGCTCAAGAAATAGATGCATGAACAAGGGAAAATTAATGATGCTTAGAAACATAAAAAAGATTTTATCTCACAAAAATATTCTTTCTAATTGAAGCATAATACTATTTTCCTTATCATTTTAATATTTATATAAAGAAGATAATATTTCAAAAACTCAATCAACATGTCAATCCAACGAAAATGGAAAAATACCAAAGATTTATAATATCACATATGATAACATCTCAAGGAATGTTTTTCATGATAACAAATAATTCAATTACAAGGAATGTAGGATACATTTCATGTCGAAGACGCATGGCAAGAAACCCTTTAAAACCAAGACCTACAAAGAAGATGTCCTCTTGTTCTAAAGACTAATGAACATGTGGATATCCATTCATCACATTGTCTATAATCCATTCTTTGATCTTCTTTATAAGTTGGATCTCTAGAATTTTTGAAACCTTCTCAAGAAGGTATCTAGAATCCTCATAAAAGAGACACATCTCTTTTAAAATCCAACCTAATGCATAGACATATGTTACTCGAGAATAGCGTACAATTTTCAATGGATTATGTAGTTCTGGGGCAATCAACTTCATTCCACACCTCCTTTGTACTTCTATTGCAACTCGAGCTTGGAAAGTTTCATCACTCTCTTTTTCATTATTTCTCATTACAACAAATGCCACTCTATCCTCTGTGACATCAAGTGCCCCTCCCTACTCTATGATGCCTATTCTAGAGTTTCTAGTAGAAGTGAAGTCGAGGATGATGTTGCTTGCATGCAAATCAGTATGCATCCATTGTCCATCATGTAGTGCATGCATTCCTTGTACAAGGGCATGCAATCATCTTAGTAAAGCCTTACCAAAATTGTAAATTTGCTCAAGGTACTTTGGTGCAATCTCCAGTCCAAGAAGCTTCCCTTGAAATCTTTCAAACTTTCTTTTTTCAATTCTTTTTCTATGGATGTATTTGTTGTAACTCACCTTGCTGAATGGAAGTTTAGGCATGAGTTGGTGTAAGCCTTGTTGAGATATGGTGCCATAAAAACATATTAGAGGCTAAGGTATGGTATAGGAAAGAATTAAAGTAGCCACCCTAGGATGTGGAGTACATGATGTGGAGATGTGGATTGATGATATCCCACAAGGAGAGATGTAGATCAGAGGATCCTGCAGATGTTGACAGAAAACTCTTGGCTCATGATGCGAGACCTCTCCAATCAGCAAAGCTTCCAATTGTGATGCCCCACGGAAATGCCCCACTCCAAAAGGCTACCTGGAAATGGGCTGCCAACATTTGATGCTATAGCCAGACTTCCCACAGACTACACTCACAACAGAGCCTAGGCTCCACAGCTGGCTCCCGCCGTTCTCCTACGTAGCCAATAGCTCTAACAATTCATATGATAGGCTCTTGCATCACGGACTCCTCCAACGATAGCCTACATGACTCAGCGCTCAGCTCCTCTAGCCACACTCTACTCTAAACAAAGCCAAACATCTGGCATCTTCATTTACGGCTGCTCCATGCTTAGCAGCAACATAGTAGTTCTTGAAGTAGTGCCTGCCTTTGTCATCAAAGTGTCCTACACACCGAGAAAACTACAACTGTAGAAGGCAGCCTTGTCAATCACAAGAAATTATGAGCACTAGAGTTTGATCCCCATCGACATCAAATGACTACCATCAACCATGTGACTCGGCTCTACAGTCCTTAGCTACAGTGCAGTCCTCCCAAGTTCTGGAAGCAATGGCATGCAAGAAAAAACACCAACAACAAAGGCACGATGAGCTCCTGAGGTGACTCCAGGCTCTACTGCACCTCCTTCAACAAAACCGTAGCACCCACAACCACAAACAACTCTCCATCAATAACGTACTTTAGCCGACTGCAACCTCACATCTCCTTTTAAGGCTTCAAGTTGCCAAGCTCCTTCTTAGGAGGTAGAGTAAGGTCCACGCTCTTTCTCCTACGGAACTCATAGATGTTACCATCTTTTGCCTCTATCACCATGTGGACGCCACAGTCGGAGATCCAAGCAAGCTCATAGAAGTTTCTTGAGGATACCCTTGTTATGCTTGGAGAATGCCGCATCCAACGAGCTTGGAGAATCGTAGAGTTTCTCCAAAAATTGACGAGCTCACATCAACGATGCCAGCCTTAGGCCACGTGGTAGATAAGCATTAACTTGGGTTAGGTGAAGTTAACCTATGGTTTAGAGGCTTGGTCAGGTTCTTGCCAAGTGGCAGATAAGAATTGACCAGGGTTATTGAAAGCACCCAAGGTCCAGTTTATGGTTAGGTTGAATTGCATGGTAAGTGGGACCATGATTAAGTTAATCTAGACTTGGGTTAGAAGGTTGCCACATGGTATAGTGCCACCTAAGCACATACCCCTTGCTAAGCACAGTGTGAGTGCAGCATGTGAATAGCCTCTGCCACATCATCAATGCCCCTCTTCTTCACAAAACCTTCGACAAGGCATAACTTGCAATCCTGGAGAAATTTGCACACGCTCCAAAAAGGAAAAGTGATTGTCTTTTTGTGCTCTACGCGTTGTCAAATCAGAATCATTGTATGCAATTAGACACTACCAATATTTAAAGAAATCAATTGGTAAGACCTTTGCAACAAATGGAAAAACAAATCATGAATGCACACATTGTTGTCATAAGCATGCCAAAAGCTCAAGTGCATGAGATGACCATAGCGTGAAACACGGCATCCACACATAAATCATCAAGGCACATGGTAGAACAAAGCATCATGCTTCAAGCTACGTCAAACAGAGAAGATAATGCCATCGACATCAAGCATTGAGAAGCAACATCCTTTCCACCTTCGGCCCATATGTTTTGTAAATCAAACCTGACCACCTATAAGTAGCCATGTAAGCACTCAGGGGAGGTATTGATATGTAAAAGCCACACTTGACCACCTTATGTAGCAAGGTATGCACTAAGGGGAGGTGATGGATTTGTAACTCACATCTGACCACCTTGCAGTAGCCAAAGGATCATGGCACCAAGGGGAGATGTTGAGATATGGTGCCATGAACACATATTAGAGGCTAAGGTATGGTATAGGAAAGAATTAAAGTAGCCACCCTAGGATGTGGAGTACATGATGTGGAGATGTGGATTGATGATATCCCATAAGGAGAGATGTAGATCAGAGGATCCCACAGATGTTGACTATTCCAAGGGCACTCTCTATATAAGAGGCCTATCATGTATTGTTGAATTGAGATAAACATTTTCTATCTCCCTCTCATGTCTTATTTAGTGTGCTTTGAGTGATCTCTTGCTTTTGACAAGCTTCCTCCATTAAAGAATGGTGTAATATCCCAAAAAGGTCTTACACTAGTGGCTACAATCACATGGACAAGAACAAGATGCATAATTTGCATCGATTGCTCCTGTCTTGCTTCACTAGCTTGCCTTGATGGTTGACCCTTGAATTGTTTTCCTACATACAAGTAAAATCCATAAGCCATGGATTTACTATGATTTTGACTTTATAAGCATTCCCATATGCTCCCTCACCAAGCTTATCTCCCTTTATAATCTCCTTTTCTATTAGAAGTACCATTATATGATGGCAATTCTCAACAAAGTGAGAATAAGATGCATGTAACTTCTTCTTTAGGCTATGGTCCTCATCTCCAATGCTATCATTTGTTCTTTGAGAATTAGAATAAGCCATCCTTGCTTTTTCAAGTGTTGTATCAATGTCTAGTAATATTTTCTAAGCAGCCTTTATTTTTGCTTTCATATTCTTCCATGTTGAATCCCACAAATACAAGTTAGGAACATTTATCGAGTTCTTTATCTTGCTGTTGAGATGATTCCTCATATGTGGTGATGCTACATCCTATAAAACTTTCAATTCAATTCATGACTTGATTCTTCCAATCAAGCTTTTCTTGAAGTTCTTTTAAATCCTCTTCTATGAATTCTCTTTGGATTATAGCTATAATTTAATCTTTCAAGAGATGCAAGTTTGCTGAGCTGTTTATTATTTCCTCCATTTGTGATTGATTTAGTAACTCAATTTCCCTAAGTGCCACCATACGCAATATGTGTACTGAATTTTCCTTGTCTACATGTCCAAGCCTTCATCTCACATTCATTTCTTCTACACATATATTGCCATTTTATGCCATGTGCACAAGGTGGAGTCATTATTCAAATTAAATCTCCATAACAAGTAAGAAATAACTAATGATTTAAGAATCAAATAAATGATTAGACATCCTATACTACACAAGCACATAATCATGTAGAAAGAGCCAATGATGTACAATATCATTGAGTTTATTCTCTTAGTTCAAAAATAGAAATTTAAATTCATTGCAATATAGAAAATTACATCTTAACATCCCAAAAAAAAAAGCATTACAAATTTGAAACGGCATTGCCAAGCAGTCAACTAATTTCATCATCTGAGTTTTCTTTCACTTCTTCTCCCTCAATGACTTGAACTGCATTCTACACTTCTTCATCACCATGTTCTTCCTCTTCTTCTTCTTGTTCTTGTGCTAGTTGATCAATTGATAAGATTCTGCCGACTCTTCTTCATTCGTCCATCATGGGATATCCTCTTTGTAGGTCTCTAGATATTTGATCAAGCAACCTACTATTGGCATAAATATATACCAACTTTTTTGCACATGCTAATAGGAGCCTATTGTGAGTCACATTGTGTACATATTTATAATGACTCCAATTCCTCTCACTTGAAGATTTAGAAGTAGTTTGAGCCAAGAATTTCACAACTACTGCTTGTAGGATGACCCCCCCCTCTCTCTCTCTCTCTCTCTCTCTCTCTCTCTCTCTCTCTCTCCCTCTCCTCACTCCTCTCACCCTCCTCTCTCTCTCTCTCGCTCTCTCTCTCTCCCTCCCCTCCCTCCTCTCTCTCTCTCTCTCCCTCCCCTCCCTCTTTCCCTCTCACCCTCGGGGCCACGGCCGCCAGGACCCCCCCCTCTCTCTCTCTCTCAGGAGAGGTGTTGAACCTTCCCATTGTGCCCACCACTTCCATCCTGAAAGCAATTTCACTTGTTCACATACCCTTTCATCTGCAAATAGCCCTTCCTTGTTGCAATACTTTGCATGCTCAAGAGAGAATTTTTTAAAGTTAGCATCATTCATATAAAAACAATGCAATGCATTAATCCAACCATGCATGGTCTCCTCAACTATCTCTAGACTATAATCCCACCATTCAAGATCCGGTAAGTTAGTTTATGCAGGCTCCAAGGAAACCACATTTGGATGTGGCTAGATGTATACTGAGGTATGTGAAGACCACATTGCAGTATGGACTATTTTATGAAACTGGCGTTCAGATACAGTTGCATGAATACACTATTGGTGATTGGGCTGGTAGTATTTCTGATAGACGATCTACCAATGGATATGTGTTCTCTTTTGGGAGTTCTGCAGTCACTTGGAGCAGTAAGAAACAACCTACAGTTGCCTTGTCGAGCAAAGAGGCTGAGTATAGGGGTGCAGCAATGGCTGCATTTGAGGCAGCTTAGTTGCATAAGCTACTTTATGATATGCATCAGTCTATAGATGGGCCAGTTGTCATTTATTATGACAACATGAGCAATATACACTTGGCAAATAACCTAGTCTATCATGCTAGAACAAAGCAAATTGAGGTGCATTATCACTATGTGTGGGAGAAGGTTCTAATATTTGAAAAACCACTTCCCCCCCTGCCATGGACACTTCCCTGCTCCCCTAAGTTCTGAAAAAAAAAAGACTAACATAAAGCTAATCCTAGGTTAGGTTAGTTTTAACTTTAGTTAGGTTAACTAAAGTTAGTTCATTGTACTAGGTTAGTTGAACTAACTGTGGCCAATCTAACCATAACTAGGTTAGGTTAGACTAATGGATTAGCATCTGACTAGATAGTTAGGTTAGCTATACTATTTGGGCCAGTTAGGTCAACTAAACTAGGTCAGTTACTACCCCTTAGTTAGTCTTAAAGTCCATTCACACCAGCCTTAGGACCCCCCTCCGTAAAAAGCAAAAGTTACCCCCACTTTAGCCCCTCATATCTCATCCGTTTGGGACCCAAACTGAACCGCGTTTGAACCCAGATTTCACACACAAAAACACCACATTACAAGTATTTTTGTAGCCCACTACACATCATTTTGGCATCCCTAGCACTCGCTCATTTGCACCCCCGTGTGGGCCTCGTTTCACACAAATTCGCTCATATCTTCACACTGTGACCTCCGATTAATGATCCGTCTACACCGGCACCTTTCTCTACACACGTAGGACAATCTTAGGCACATTATTAAGATGACGGTCTGTACACAAACTAAAACCACTCTAACCCTCCCAACAAAACTACATCCACACCCACACTTGTGGCAGAGACAACCTTGGCAAATCTACCCCAATCTACATGCAACTTCGTTTCGGCCAACGACTCTAACTCCAATGCTTGCCACATCCGCATACAACTCCACTGCAACCACTGCCCCCACCAATCCTCTACCCTGAATCCCCTGCTGACATTCAATCTCTCCCTTTAACTCCTCCACGCGCCAACATGGCTGAACGCCATCGCCACAATGATGGGGATATCGACCTTGATGACAATTTCTTTAATTGAAGAAATAATAACAATCAAGGCAGACGCTGCTTGGGAAAATTGGAACTTCCCAAATATAATGATAGGGGAGATCTAGCTTGCTTCCTCGAGCATTTTGATGCCACATGTCAAGTAGGTGTCGATCAATCCCATGAAACCAAGGTAGCTTGGTTTCCCATGGCCTTAACTGATGAAGCGTCTGAATGGTACCTAGACCTTCTAGTGGAAGAGCAAGCCACATGGGACCTACTTCAGATGGAATTTAAAAGATGCTTTCAAACAGAGAGGCTACAAGATGATCCCGCTCTCCAACTAAGCAAGCTCAGAACAAGGCCGGCGAGAAGATGTATGCACGTACCTGGGTAAGATGAAATGATTAATCGCCAAATGTGACCCACACCCAGATACAAAGTACCTTACGGCATGGTTCATAGTAGGTCTAAGAAAGAAAATTTGAAAGGATATAAAAAAGATAAGTAGCTATGAAATGTTTAGTGCTACTCATGTGGTAGCCATTGACATCAAGGATGGCATGACCGACTCAGACACTAGTAGTGATGATGGTAGATCTAATACATGATAAGCACTCGAAAAAGGATAAATCAAAGGACACTACTAAAACATAAAATGAATATCGCCTAAAGACCATGACCATGAAGCTGAAAGAAGACATGATGCAAGCCATGGAACAAAAACTTCACTTGTCTCAGTCATCAACTTAGACATGTCCACGGCGAGAAAATGTCTAGTGTCCACACTGCATGGCCAATCATACAACAAATGAGTGCCCTGTCCTAAGGGCCAGGATCAATGCACACACAAATCCGCCACCAAGTTTGTGGTGCCATATCTACATCGTCAGTGGCCATGGTGAGAACAATTGAATCTTCAACATGCGTAACAACCCGCCTCGACCTCAACAATACCAAGCGGCACCCATGCCAGTGTACAAGCAACTGGCACTTGCACAAGTGCCCCTAGCTCCAAGGCTAAATCATGTTCCCGTTCGGACACAAGTCCCACAACTACTTAGGAATCTGAATCCACGACCATATCCAAGAGCACCAAATCCAGCTCCTCAGGGAGTTCCCATACATCAATTACAAGCCAAGAAAGTAGACTTGCAATTTGAGTATGAAGCAGAGTACCCAGTGTACTATGTAGAAGGTGCAGAGGGTCTAATACTAGTTTATGCAAATCAAGTACGTCCCAATACATATCGCACACTAATCAAGTGCTATGGTTGTGGAGAAAATCATCAGATCGCAAATTTCCCTCATCATGGCAGCCCAGCTACTCTGCAGAGATTGTGGCATAGGACATGCGTGTATGGATTGTCCCATGAAAAATAATATCCCAAAACAAATAGAGGTTAAGCCTGATGTCCCCATCGGCATCATTGGGTGGACCATCAAAGTCTAGGTTCGGCAAGTGTAAAATCACAACTTGTAAATGTAATTATATGCCAACAGAAAGAGGCCACCAAGGACCCTAACATTCCAATCCAACCAAAGCGACTTCTAAAAAAGAAAGCACAAGTGCCTCCACCTCCACTAAGCAATGAGCAACTGAGCTCATCCACATCAACTCCCGAGCCTCAAATAAAAGAAACTGCATACCCAAATGTAGAGATGGAGAAGGCTCATTTTCAGGCACTTCAACAATGGGTACAAAACGAACAAGCTCAATTTGAGGCTGAGAAACAAGCTCAAGACCCAATCCATGACTTGACCCCACAAAGTATTGATACTATACTCAAGCCTTTGTTCTAACAACAAACTCCACAATATAATGTCCCAAAATGGCCACTTGAAGGAGCCGCACTCTCTAGCATCCTGAGTTGGCCCGTGTCAATTCCCATCAAAATCCTCCTACGGAATTGTCCCAATCTTTGGGAGAGTTTCAAAGGATGGATTAAACTCACAAATCCTCCTCCACCTATGAACGACATTGAAGATATCCCTGTGCAGATGGGTGAGAAAGATGACGTACGCAACATTACTGTGCCTTTGATCCACAAGGCATATAATGAAGTCCAACCCATAGTGGATGGTGGAGCAGGTAACACACTATTCAAAATTTTTGGACTTGTGTAAAGTCCAGTTTGAGAAATGGACTAAAAAACAGTCCAAAAATTTTGAATATACTAGTAATGTTGTTTCTTGAACTAGATTTGACAACTCCAAACAAAAGATTTGATGATTAAGTACTAAGAACATCAATGCATAACCAAATCTCTTACAAAGGTGGTCTACATAAACATCTTCATAACTTCTTATGAATTGAGGTACTATCACCTAAGAACATCAATAGATGACCAATAATAGATGACCAATTCTCTTAGAAAGGTGGTGTAAATAAACACCTTTATGTATAAGTGGTGTGCACACACCTTTATGACCATTTCTTTTAGAAAGGTGGTGTACATAAACCCCTTAGAAAGGTAGTGTAGATAAATCCTTTTATGTGTAAGTGGTGTACATATACACCTCACTTCGTATTAAAAAACACTCTTAACTATAAAAATACATTTGACATAAAGTTTAAAATACACCATTAAGTATAAAATGGACCTCATAAACAATCTTTATACACAATAATGAGAGTAAAGAAATCAAAAAAGAAGTAAACTTTTTATTAGATATTCGCTTTACATAGAAGTTTAAAACTTGTGATTACAAAGCCGTCAGCCATCATGTTACTCAGTACCAATGTCCTCAATGCCAGGCCCTTGACTACCAGGGTCCTAACTAATAGGCTACTCTAAGACTGGAGTCTCAATAGCAAGGTCCTTAGTAGTTTGCTCTTTAGTTCCAAGCACCTGACTAGGAGGTTGCTCTAGAGTCTCATGACCAAGTTCTTAGTGAGTAGGGACCTGGCTACTAGGTTCCTGGCTAGTAGGCTACTCTAGAGTCTGTAAGGTCATGGTTGAAGAACCATCTATGCCTCCTGGTAACTCCTCCTAGTCATGCTTTGCCTTGTCCACACCTTCTTTGAGTAAGGCTTCCTTGCTTGATCCACTTGCATGTCCTTCACCCAAGATCAAGGGTGCCTTCCTCACTTTTAATTTCAAGGGAAGTGCTTCCACCTCTTTAGCCTTACCTTTTCTTGTGACGTGCTGTACTACTACTTCTTGCTGTTGTGAGCCTTACCGTATGATGAGTGGAACCTCCTTGGCTTTAGTTGACAGTTGATCACCCTTATTCTTTGTGCGGATTTCTTCTTGGCATAAGTCATTAGATGCAGAGCTGTCATCCTCATCATCACCTGAGCTAGAATCATCACCCTTAGACTCACTACCCTCGTCTTTGACATTTTTCTCACTACCCTCTTCTTTGACATTTTCCTCTTCAAAGAAGGTAGTGCAATTGTAATATGTGTCAAAGAACTCAATTTGATGGGGGGTATCAATGACATTTACATTTCTACCTTGGCGTAGCAATTTCTCAGTAGCAAAACCCATTCGATACAATGCTACTTCCCACCCATCATTCAGTAAATTCTTTGTCATCTCTAGTATCACATCAGGATCCATCGGCTTTCTATCATCCACCATTGCTATATCAAGCTTAACCTTATTGTCCTCAAAGTAATGAAGCTCGAGAATCCTTAAAGGAATTTTGATTAGATTGCCACCACCCCTGGATAAGAAGCACATCAAGAAAGGCTGCAAGACTTGAATGGTAGTGCCTTCCAAGATAGTCATATGATTGCATAGAACTATACCATGGTATATTTTTGAAATTAAATACCCAAATATAGATGTAAAACTCGCATACAAGGCATCCCTTTGGGATTCTGTCATGAACAAGACCAACGTTGATCTTTTCTTATCTGCCATAGGACCTTCTTCGATAAACCGCACAAGTTCAACTATTCATGACACTGCAAGGTCTTGCAATTCATCTATGAAAAATATGCATGGCTTCTCCCAAGCATGACTGCTCATTGTTATGAAATGCTCTGTATCAATGCCATTGATGTGTGCAAATTTTGTATCATTCTCTGATAGCAGGATATTATAGGAGAAGCTGAATGGAGAACCATCATCTAAACCACCAATTGCTCTACCTTGGGTAGTGGACTGCAAGGACTTTTTCTTGATGTCCATATATTCTGTCTCAACAATCTTTGGCATTTTAGCTCTTAGATCCTTTGTTGGTGTGGCATCTGCATCCATTGAAGCCAACCACTTTCTAGCCCATGTCTTATTAAGGAGTTGACCTAAGCTAAGTGCTTTCTTCTTATCCACATCAATTGACTTGCCGGCTAACTCATCATCAGATTTCAATAAAAACAATAGTGCCGAGAGAGCAGCCTCACTTTGAATCATTCGGGTGACCACTTCATCCAAGTTGCTATGCTTGCTGGAACAAACCTTAATGCTCTCCAAAAAAAAAATAAATCGGTTTCTTTATTTCTTTCCTTTGAGTTACAGTGTGCTCTGGTGCCTCAAAGGATATCTTCCCTATTTCATATGCTTGGCAAACATCCACCATGCTCTGAAACACTAAGTCCTCATGGAAGACAATGCAAGTAACATCCCTGTATCTTGCAACGGTAGTGTTCAAATCCTTTGCCTCAACCTTATTACTTGGTATGCCTTGTGTATTACTTACAACACCTTTCAAGCATCTATAGAACTGAGTCCTCTTTGCCATGTACTCAGATGTAGGTCTCCTGCCCTTCACTATTTGTGGCTTTCCATAGCCCATCCATAACTCCCTTGCCTTTATCAAGATCTCAGAAAGAGAAGAGCTTTTTTTCAACCTAAATGGAGCAGAATTCAGCCATTCTAATTCTAGAATATACTTTGAGTCATCGTTAAATATGCATACATGACAAATGACCCATTGAAACTTTTCCATTCACTCAATCTATGGCAAGTTTCCTTTTCTTCCCTCATCAAGGGCAATCCTGCAAGCTTCACAAAAGTGTTGCCCATCAATAGGCTCAAACCTACATCTTTCCAAGAATCTATTCTTTGCCAGCATGTATCTCTTCTCGATGTTAGTCCCATATCGACTTTGGTACAAAGCCTCTCCACGAACAAAGTCACTCCTTCTAAAGTTCTCAAAAGCATCAAGAAAGTCCACATGCTTTTGAAATGTGACATCAGGCAATGTAGGATCATCTTCTTGAAGTCTCTTAAATGCCATAGGACGAAGAGTGATATTAGTGGCAACTGGAGTTCTTGTTTTCCTCGTATCTTCATACAATTTGTGTGCAAATGTCTTATCTAGCTTTCTTTGATTTGTGAACAATGAAGCTCAATCAATAAGCATTTTGGCCACGCTGAATTGTGAAAATCCCCAAATGTACCCCTCATCCTCTGGAGGATGTAAGTCTGCCACACTTATAGAAAAGTCTTCGAGACTTGTATCTTCTTCTTGCAGATCCTCCTGTTCATCGCTATCCAATTTTTTGCCTGGTTTTAAATAACCTACACTTGAACGATCTACACATGGAGTAGGAGTTATTTTTGCTCTCTTTCTAGGAATAGGTGAACTTGAATCTGCTCCACGATCACTCCTTATTATTCCTATAGTTGTAGCAGTCGATGGTGTAGGTACAGCTAGAGATACTATAGTTACTGCCACAGATATTGTAGTTACTCTTGCCGGAGTTACCATAGTTATCGCCACAGATATTGGTAGTACAACTTGAGGGTTACATGTTATAGATGGCATACTTAGTGCTGCTGAAGGTACAACACCACCACTTGGAAATGCATCCCACATTTTCTTCAATGCTTCTAAGGCACTAAGTAATTCTTGGGATCCCTCAATTGAATCTGGTAAGGGCTTCAAGAAGTGCTTGTACGTAACTCGTAACTTGTAAACCACCTCGTCATTCTTTCCTTTGCACATAACTTCTATCAAATTGTTTTCTTTAATGTTGATGTTTGAGACCATGCCACCATTTCTTACTACCTCTGGAGAATATTTCACGCTTGACACATTCTCTACAGTGATCACCAAAAAATACTTTGATTTGCACTCCATAAAATACCAAGCATGTTCAAGGTATTTAAAAGACAGACACCTTGGAACCAAAACTGGAAGCCATAGTTTTCTGAAAAATAATCAAAAATAAAAAATGAGAATTACAATGATTTTCAAACTCAAAATATTAAATCAATTTCTAATTAAATATTATTTTAAGTTTTATTTATTTTTAAAATTTAAAAATTTAAAAATTAAATTAAATTAATTTATTTTTAAAATCTTTTTATAATTATTTTATTTTATTTAATTAATTTATTTTTATATTTAAAAATTAATTAAACTTTTAAAAAAATTTTAAGTTTTGTTTATTTTAACTTTTTTTATTTTTTTAAAATAAATTAAGTTAATTAATTTTTTTCGTTATTTTTTTTTCTTTAAAAATAAAATTGGGGGCTTAGCGTAGGGGAGGGGATTAACCCCCAACCTGTTGTGTGCGCAATAGGTTGGGGGTTAACCCCCTCCTCTCCTCTCGCCTCCCTGCCGTCCCACCTCTCCCTTCCTCTTTCCTGCCTCCCCCTCCTGTCTGCGCCCTCCCGTCGACCCCCTCCCCTCCCTCCCGCCTCCCCCTCCAGTCTGCGCCCTCCCTGCCCTCTCGCCTCCGTGCCTGCCTCCTCTCCCTCCTCCCTCCCGCCTCCCCGCCTACCTCCTCTCCCTCCTCCCTCCCACCTCCGTGCCTGCCTCCTGAGTATCATAGTGGCATGCTCACAGGTATTGAGGACATTATAGTAACAGATGTTGATGTAGAAAAGGTTTCTTGTGTTGCAAGTGACTCAAATATACTCACTGGTATAGAAGACTTGTCTTGTGTTGCAAGTGACTCGAACAGGCTCACTGGTATATAAGACTTTTCATGTGTTGCAAGTGACTCAAACAAGCTTACTGGTATAGAAGACTTGTCTTGTGTTGCAAGTGACTCGAACAGGCTCACTGATATAGAAGACTTGTCTTGTGTTGCAAGTTACTCAAACATGCTTACTGATATAGAAGACTTGTCTCGTGTTGAGAATAATAAGATGGGACCACAAAGAAAAATACATGCAAAGATTGATGGGATAAGTGATGCAATAACAAGAATTGATGATATTAGTGACAATGATCATGGTATTACCACTCAAACACAAGGCAAAAGGGGCAGAGAATCAGAGACTTGTCATGTTGTTCATAATATTGTTGCTAGCATGCTAGAGAATATAGATGGGAGAATCAGAGTTAGGAAGGAGAAATAGTTCAACCACAAAATTCAAGAGGCATTGGCAACAAATTGACATCAATGAACATGTCTACCAGATTGCCATTTCTAAGATATTATAAGGTATCAAATAATTCTCAAGCCCAAACATCATTTGATTATAAAGATGAAAATTCAAGGGAAATGGATTCGAGGTTTGATGGTCTTACAACTAGAAAACGCAAGACACTATTTACAAAAAGAAAGTATGTGAGTGTGAAGAGGCAAATAATCATGGCATCAATTCCAGAACCAAAGAGACATGTGATGCTATCCGAGGAGAATATGGAAAGGATGCTTATGCGAGTTTGTTGCGAGAGACTTTGCATTAGAAAAGTTGGGAAAGATGATTGTGTAGCCATACGCCTTGGTATTTGGAGTAAGATAGTGCCTAATATACATAACTATCTTCTTCAAGAGTTTTCATGCTTTCTTCATCAAGGCACTAATCAAGATTTGAGCACAAGACACTGTAAACCTAGATTGAAACCCATGGTTAATGGGAGACCCATTTGCAATCGAGGATATCAATGGTTGATTGGACTATCACATGGCACATACTAGACCATCTGGGCAGAGGTGAAAGAAAAAGTGGTTCATACAATTCATGGAAATACCTACAAGCTTAAATGCCATGGAAGCACTATAAATGCAACCGCAACATTAAAGGAAGTTCTCGAAGACCATGCATTACCCCAGCCTCATCTTTAATAAACAATGCTAGATGGACATGTCGAATGCCAACAACATCTTTCTTTGGGAATGACAAAGAAGGTCGTCCTAAAAATTGTCAATAAAACTTTACAAGACAGAGACGAGAGCATGATTTCACGATCAACCTTGTACAAAATTTGGCGTAGATATTTTTGCCATGTCAAGACACCATCAAAGCAAAGGATGTCAAAATTTAAGACATGTGATAAATTAAAAAATGCCATTGAACATAGTAAATGTGAGCAGCAATGAGGAAGATATATTAAATGGCGATCAATCCATTTACATCATGTGCAAGATGCTCGAAAGTTGTATGCTTCTTGGAGAGAGGAAGCTATTTCACATGTCGATACGTCCATGTGCATCACCATTGATGGCATGGACTATAATACAATCACTTTGCCACAATATAGACGTATCCCACCAGCATTGGAGGGCAAACATGGACTAAAAACACACTTGTGTGGAGTATTAGTACATGGATACCGAATCTTTTGTGATGTATGGATTTATAGTGTGCATGACCATGATAGTAACCAGGTTGTTACATCAATCATGAAAGCAATAAGAAAGGTCAGAGATGCTCACGGATGTTTACCTAACACATTGCAAATACAAGCTGATAATTGTTGGAAAGAGAATAAGAATAAATATATATTTGCTTTATGCTCTATGCTGGTTGGTTTGAAAATATTTGAAGAAGTGGAAGTTGGCTTTCTTCTTGTCAGCCATACACATGAATATATAGATCAAATCTTCAGTGTTATCTCTGGTGAGTTGAAGGCAATGGATGTTTTGACAATGGAGGATATGCTATTTCGAATTGGGAAAAAAATTGGATGTTCTTGCAAGGAAGAATCAGAAGTGGCTATCTTAGAGAGGATGGTAGATTGGATAGCATTCATAGAGCCACATTTACAAACAGGAGATGATGCCCTAATAGGACACACAAATCCACACTACTTTCGGTTTCACATGCATAACAATATTCCAGTGATGCAATGGAAGCACTACTCAATAGATGGAGATTATTTATGGAGTGAGTCATATGCTTTATTACAACGAATAATTCCATTGGAGGAAACTAGATTTGTTCTTGCAAAAAACAAATCACTTGACATAGATGAAATGAAAGGCTTGAAAACCTTCATTAAACATCTTCAAAGTATGATGCAAAAATATCCTGAGCAATCAACTAAGAATTTGGAGACAATTAAATCAACTGAAGCACTTATCCAATCTTTAGAAAGACAAGAAAACTTAATGAGCATTGAATACTGTGAATCATTTTGGCTGGAACAAGCTAGATCACCAAGTTTTCCTTTGGATATAAATATGTTAGTAGATATGGAGGAAGTAGAGGAATGTCTTTTACCTCAAAAATATTATGGCATGATGGGAGACAAACCCTTACCAAAGTTTATACCATCTAATGAGATTGAAGAGGGTCTATTTGTTGCAGTTTGGGCATTTGATCTAGGTTTAGAGTTGGATGACCAAGGTGGCCCAATTTGGGTTGCAAAGGTTGCTAAGATAGAAAGGGATGACAAGGGAATCCTATAACATTTACAGCTTTATGGTATGAACCAAAGCCATTGAAAAATCTCCCGAGAAGATATACAATAAAACAACTCTATGAGGGATGCTTGCAAAAGAAATGTGAATGGATTCTAAATAATGAGGGATTAACAGAGGTGGAAGTCAATAGTTTTATTCATCGCTAGAAATCGAGGACATGAAGTTTTAAAAAGAAGCATGGATATAATGTTGAAAAATGTATCACAATCCCTGATCCAAGTCATGTCCATATTAAACATCATTTGGCAAGACTTTACCCATCAAGCGCAAATACATTACATGAATTTGATGACTCTGAACGAGATTCAAATGCATAAGATAATGTTTTGTATGCTTTTTTCCATACAAATGGTGTATCTATACACCACCAATAAGATAATTTATTGTATGGTTTGTTTTTTAAAAAAATGGTGTATCTATACACCACTTATATATTGAATTCAACAAACTCTTTTTTTTCAAAAAAATGGTGTATCTATACACCACTTATATGTTAAATTCAACTAACTCTTTTCATATGGTGTCATATGTTCACTTCATAGTCTTAAAATTAAACTAGAGTTAGGAGACTATTATTATTATTATTATAGTTATTGGACGGGTGCACGAGTTTGGGAATTATAGCTTCACTGAGCCATTTTTTAAAAAATTACAGATCACCACTTGACTTATATAAGTGACACATTTAGTGCTCTAAAAAACCCAATTTTTGAGCTCATTAAGTGAAGTTAAGTGGAGAAGATATGCTCCAAAAAAAAGTCCAAACTAGGAGAGAAAGTCCAAAAATTTTGAATAGTGCATACGCATTGCCAATGATTTATAGGCTAAACCCTTGGGAATAGTAAATGGCATGTCCACAAAGATTGTAGGAGTCCGCTTTTCCCTTCAATTCACAATCTTGGATCTCCCCAAAAAATCCTATCAAATCTTACTGGGACGTCCTTGGTTATGGAAGCATCAGTCCTCCATGACTGGGGAACTGATAGATTAACAATCCAGAATCGAGACACTATAGTGAGGGTGAATGTGGGGACAAGAGCTATTAAACCAATTGTGCCTAGAGTGTTGGATGACACATCTACAACAACAATCTCAAGCAAATCAGCTCCCTTGAAACAGCATGCCATAGCAGTTGACTCACAAAGCAATGTCAATAACTCGATACAAACATTGGAAACCATCGATAACTGCCATTCATTAGACCCCATCTTCTCACAAATAAATGCTAAGGCACTATAGGTAGATCCTCCACTCCCACATGAAGAACCAATTGATCTAGAGATGCCATTCTTTATGGCTGACCTCGAGTGAGATAATGAACCTGAAGAAGGTACACATACCAATGATGACTTAGATTTTCCTTGGGACCTTGAAACAGATGCTGAGAATGCTGAAATTGAAGGTCAAATCTTTGATAGTGACTTAGCCATTCTGCATGCTTAATGGCAGTCGTGCTCCCAAAAGTTGAACCTCCAAAGTTGAATAACAGTAGAAGATCCCGCAAGAAAGCTAGAGGAAATCGCAGAAAAGCCAAGCCATGAGTACTTCAATGAATTCGAATGTGTCCAATCAAGGATCATCAAATTGTACCTTGCAAAGTTAGCTACCTCAAAATCAGAACCACTGCCTCTTGAGTGGTCCCTTGAGGGACTGGAAGGAGTATGCACAGCAAATGAAACCCTTACTTGGAAACACCTTACTAGTGCAAAAGTTACCCCACAGTTCCAAACGTAAGAAGTTATGAAAATATAAGCCACATGTACAGATGAAGCTTGATTAAGAGACTTCAAAAAAAAGAAAGTCAAGAAGAAGTCAAGAAGAGCCTAACAAATTAATAAATGCAACTATGCCACCCAATACACATGACACATGTCAGGCTAGTTCAACCCCATCAAAGGTCGATCTTCGAGAAGTGCCAGAATACTTCAAGAATTACACAAGTTGCAGTGCACCAATAGCAATGCCCAGACCACTAATGGAATCTAAAGTTCAAGAAACCGATTATAGCTTTAGAGAAACTCTAATCTATGAGGGACTGGCAAAAACACACATAATAAACCTCGCCCTTGAAGGGGAGGAATAAAAATTGATTTTCATTAGGAAGCAGCTTCATCAAGAAGATGAAACCAAACTCAAAGCACTCCTATTGGAATACCATGACTACCTAGCATGGACATACAAAGAGATGAAAAGAATTTCACTAGAAGTGGTAGTACACACAATACCTATAAGGGAAGGTGCTCACCTTAAGGTATGTGGACCTTATTGCACAAATCCTAAATATGGCACCATGGTTTATGATGAGTTGGAAAAACTCCTAGATGTCAGATTCATCTACCAGATAGAGCACACTGATTGGGTTTCACCCATTGTCATTGTACCTAAACGCAACAAGAATATCAAAATATGCGTAAACTTAAAAAATGTGAATGCCGCCACAATTAGGGATCACTATCCCCTACCCTTAACAGAAACAATGTTGGAAAAGGTGGTAGGATCTGAAATATATAGCTTCTTGTATGGCTTCAGTGGCTATAACCAAGTGATAATTGCTCCTCAAGACTAATCAAAAATAGCATTTTCTACAGAATGGGGTACTTTTTGATATAGAGTCATGCCATTCGGCCTTTGTAATGCCCCAGCCACATTCTAGCGAGTCATGTTCACAGCTTTCAAGTCATTTTTGAATAAGTTTTCATAGGTGTTCTTAGATGATTTGTGCATCCATTCAAACAAACAAGACCACTTCAAATGTTTTGAAGAAGTACAAATCAAATGCAGGGAGTATGGCATCTCCCTAAATCCAACAAAATGCTAGTTCATGGTCACCCACGGAGTTGTTTTAAGACACATCGTCTTTCAACATGGGATTGCAACTGACATGGATAAAATCAAAATCATCATGGAATTGCCTCCTCCTACAAATTCCAAAGGTGTACAGGTCTTTATGGGACATGTCGGCTATTTAGAAGATTTATATTGCGGTATGCCATGATAGCTAGACCACTTTACAAATTACTAGTGGAATTCTTATGGACCAAAGAGTGTGACCAAGCCTTTGAGCTTTTAAAGTGGTGCCTAATCACAGCACCCATCCTTATATCTCCCAAGTGGGATATCAATTTTCATGTTCATACTGATGGATCCAAGTATGCAATTGGGAGTCTGCTTTGTCAACCCAATGAACATAAGTAAACTATCCATTCTACTTTGCCAGTACAACTCAATGATGCAAAGATCAACTATACCACCACAGAAAGAGAAGCCCTAGCAATGGTGTATAGTGTAAAGAAATTTCGGCACTATCTACTGGCAAATGATTTTGTCTTCTACACTGACCATCAAGCATTGGTTTATCTTGTGAACCGTCCGTGTACAACATGAAGAATAACCAGATGGCTACTCTTGATTCAATAATTCAACTTCAAAATAGTGATCTGCAAAGGTGTCCAACACTACATTGCCGATCACATGTCTCGAGACAAGTCGAGAGAAGAAGCCGCTGCAGTAGAAGACGACTTACCAGATGCCACATTATTTCAAATAGATGTTGTTCTAGAGTGGTGTGGAGTTATCATTGGGTACTTGATGGCAGGAAGACCACCCCTTGAAATGAAAGCAGTCGATGCTAGAAAAATGATTCTAACGACTGCACCCTATCAACTCATTGTAGGACAATTATATAAGATGGGCAAGGACCAGATATTAAGAAGATGTGTAATGCCTCATGAGATCATGCCAATCCTAAGTGAAGTCCATGAAGGCATTGCAGGAGGACACCTCCAAGGGGAAGCCACAATAAGAAAAGTTATCCTCGCAGGCTACTGGTGGCCAACACTATGGGCAGATGCCTATGAATATGTAAAAGGCTGTGATGCATGGCAATGGACTACTAAACCACAACATAAAGACTTCAATCCCCTAACAACAGTTGTTGCACAAAAACCATTTGAAAAATGGGAGATTGACTATGTGGGTCCCATACATCCAGTAGCAAAAGGAACATAGTCACGCTACATCATTGTGGCCACTGATTACTTTACAAAATGGGCTGAAGTTAAAGTAGTCAGAAACGCAGATGCTAGAAGCATAGCAAGATTCTTATACGAAAATGTGATCACCTGATTCGGATGCTCCATTGAAATTGTATCAGATAGCTAGGCACACATTTTGTCAATGAGGTGATCCAAGTACTCTTGTCTGGCTTCATGGTCATCCATAGAAAAAGCACACCCTATTACCCCCAAGGGAATGGACAGGCCAAATCCACCAACAAAATAATATGCATTATCCTCACCAAGGTAGTAGAACCATAGCATTTTGATTGGGCAGAGAAACTGAATGCAGCCTTATGGGCATACAGAACCACATTCAAGGTCAGTACAGGGCACACACCTTTTCAATTGGTGTACGGCCTTGAAGTTGTGGTCCCACTAGAATTTGTAATACCAAGCCTACACATAGCAGTACAGGAACACATGGCCCATAAATCCTTGAAAGAAAGGATCTATTAGTTGGAGAAGCATACAGAGACAAGACTAGTTGCCTACCATGCCATGACGATAGAAAAACATAGAAGAAAGGCATGGTTTGATAGAAACCTTAAAACTAAAGATATCAAGGAAGACGACCTAGTCCTGTTGTACAATGCCAAAGTACACAAGGGGAAACTGAAGTATCTAGGTCAAGGACCATACCAAGTACGAAAGATGAATCCCATCGAAGCTGTGCTGCTAGAAACATTAAATGGAGTCCAATTCAACATAACAATAAATGGGAGCCGACTGAAGCGCTACTACATCAACACACAAGCCATCCCGGATAAAAATGAAGATTTGGGAAACTAAGTCTTCGTTAGTTAGGATTAGATTGTATCACGAGCACTCACTTGCATATGTATGTCTTCGCACATATAGGTAGCATCAATCAATTTTACCTAGGGCTCAGAAGTGATGACTGAGTTCTAGCTACCCTATGAAAATCCCTGCAAAAAAAGCATATAGTTAGTCCCTACCTAGCTACTAGGTCACATGCACTCACACACTTTCGCTTAGACACATAGATGATTGCATGAATAATTGTACCACACACTTTCATTCCACACTCTCAAAGCATGTATAAAAATAAGATCTCTCTCTCTCTCTCACACACAGAAAGGTCATATCGGCATGCCAATCAATCTAATGATCAATGTACACTACATGCACATGGACGTAGGTTCAAAAAAGATGCCGCCACTAAAGAGGATGCGCAAAAAGAGCCCCCCACCTCAACCATGAGACCCCCTCTAGAGTTCGCAACCATCTACCTCCTCTCAACCATGATGATCATAGGCATTCATGGTCTAGAGCGATAGCTCCAAAGAAGATTCAGTGCATGACCAAGCAGAACAACGTGAAGATAGTCAGAGAGAAGGAAGGAGTCTCACTTGTGGATTTCTCACATACACAATGGGGGAATACACACAAAGGTGGGGGCTGAAAATAGTTTTCCTCTTCTTAGTTGTGAAAGCCAAAAGAACTCTAGTACAAAGAAATAGAAGAACCCTATATGTGGGTCTCAAACCAAACTCAGCTAACTAAGGTGGCATACTAACTGAGCCACAAACTAGATAAGGATAGTTGTCATCCAGCTATTATTCATGGGCAGTGTACCAACCGCATCTGTAGCTAACAAGTCGGTGACATAAATGCACAACAGTCACCCTGGCATTCACCCTGGCATATAACGAGTGGAGCTCGATATCTCAACACTCCCCCTCGAGCTCAATCCCAATTCCTGCACACCAAGCAAGTCTCTGAACTTGTGCAACTTCTCTGCATCCAATGCCTTTGTGAATATGTCAGCTACCTAATCCTTTGTGCTGACATAAACTAGATCAATAAGGCCTAGTAAAACCTTCTCCCACACATAGTGATAATGCACCTCAATGTGCTTTGTTCTAGCATGATAGATTGGGTTATTTGCTAAGTGTATACTACTCATGTTGTCACAATAAATGACAACTGGCCCATCTATAGACTGATGCATATCATAAAGTAGCTTATGCAACCAAGCTACCTCACATGCAACCATTGCTGCACCCCTGTACTCAGCCTCTGTGCTCGACAAGGCAACTGTAGGCTGTTTCTTACTGCTCCAAGTGACTGCAGCACTCCCAAAAGAGAACACATATCCACTGGTAGATCGTCTATAAGAAATACTACTAGCCCAATCAGCATCAGTGTATCCATGCAACTCTATCTAAACCCTGGCCTCATAAAATAGTCCATACTGCAATGTGGACTTTACATACCTGAGTATGCATCTAGCCACATCCAAATGCGGTTTCCTTGGAGCCTGCATAAACTGACTTACCAATCCAACAACATAGCTCAAATCTGGCCTAGTAAGTCATATAAATCAAACTTCCTACTATGCGTCTGTACATAGTAGGGTCTTCTAGAAGCTCACTTGCATCTGTGCTCAGCTTCACATTCTGCTCCAAAGGAACTGAAATAGGCTTACAGCCTATCATCCCATATTTGGACAGCATGTCCAATCCATACTGCCTCTGCAAGTGTTGTATCCCACTTGGTGATCTAATCACCTCAATGCCCAAGAAATAACGCAGCTCTCCCAAATCCTTCATCTCAAACTTTTGCTTCAAAATCATTTTCACATGAAGGATATCTTCATCACTATCACCTGTGATGATCAAATCATCAACATAAATGACAAGCAGAATAATACCTTTCTCTGTTTTTCTCACATAAAGTGAGAAATCTGCCTTGGAAATCTAAAAGCCAATAGTGGCAAGATATTGTCCTATCTTGTCAGACCATGCTCTAGGTGCTTGCTTCAAGCCATACAAGGCTTTCTTCAACCTGCAAACAAACTCAGGATGAACAGCATGAACATAACCTGGTGGCTGCTCCATAAAGACCTCTTCTTGCAAATCACCATGCAAGAAGGCATTCTTTACATCCATCTGATGTAAAGACCATCCCCTTGATGTAGCCATAGCAATGACTGCTCTTACGGTTACCATCCTTGCAACCGAACTGAATGTTTCTTCATAATCAATGCCATATGTTTGTCCATACCCCTTGACAACTAATCTTGCCTTGTATCTGTTCACAGAACCATCTGCATTGTGCTTGACCTTATAAACCCACTTACAGCCAATTGCATTCTTGTCTCTAGGCAAAGGCACCAATTCCCAGGTAGCATTTGCTTCCAAGGCATCCATTTCTTCATCCATGGCTTTCTCCCATTTTTCTTTTCCCATGGCTTGCTCAAAAGAAGTGGGTTCTGGTTCCTATATCACTTTGACCATATAGGCATAGTGAATGGCTGTAAATCCATCATATTTCAGCCTATCCACAGTATACTTGACTCTGGTAGACCTGCACAAAATAGGCTCACTACCAGGTGCTCTCAAAACATCCCTAGTCTTCCTTACTCCAGGTGTAACAACATAAGGAATACCCAACTCATCATCAAGCTTTGTTTTGAGCCACTGGATTCACCATCCACATAAGAGTGACCTGCATTCACATCAAACATGGGCTGATCTACCTTCTCTTTTCCTTTTCGTGATATCTGCTTACCACTATCTACATTGCTTTGAGGAGATTCTCCTGATCTCAATCTACCTGTCCATGGTGAAGAATATGAACCACTGCTAGATGAAACTATAGGTCCACTAATATTTTGTGATTGTTGCTATGAATTCTGTGCAGCATTACCATTTTGTGCATCTACATCAATCATCACATTTACTGGTTTATACCAGCTGCTCATCTCATAAAAAACAACATCTCTGCTCACTGTAAACTTATGAGTAGAAGGGTTATAGTATCTATACCCTTTCTGCTGCAGAGAATAACCAATAAAGATGCACTTCTCAGCTTTTGGATCCAACTTGGACCTCAACTCATCTGGCACATGAACATAGGCAATGCAACCAAAAATTTTCAAATGAGAAATATCTAGTTTCCTACCAGTATATATCTCCTCTGGTGTCATGCCATGTATTGCTGCAGTGGGAGTCCTGTTCATTATGTAAACTACTATAGCAACTGCTTCAGCCCAATAATAATCTGGTAGGTCTTTTTCATTTAGCATGGCTTGAGATATCTCTCCAATATGTCTGTTTTTCCTTTCTGCAAGCCCATTTTGCTGTGGGGTATGACTGCATGAATAATGCTGCTTTATGCCATGCTCTTGCAACCATAACTCTTTCATAGTGTGCTCATTTACTACTGTGAAATAGACTAACTCTACAATATGAAGTCTAACAGTAGACTTTGCTAATGCATACAACTCATTCCAATCATCCTCAGACATATCTGCAGGCTTAGCTCCAATCCCTGTAAAGGGTTTAATCTGCTTCTTTTGAATAAGCACATCCCTTATCTGTTCTTTCCACAAAGAAAAGTTTGTCCCATCAAACTCTTTAATGCCGAAAAACTCCTTTTCAGACATGGAAGAGGATGCCATGATGCAAATAAAACAAAATCCCAAATGCTAGTACCGGCTGCACCCAAAGGTGTATGCCAAAATGGAAGGTAATATCACCAAACCTCAAAGGCTCAAAGCATCAAAATGCATATGACTCATGTGCATATACTATGCATCCAGGTACTTGCAAATTTTTTTGATTAATTCTTTATCTAGATTTTTTTTAAAAAATTTGAAGCAGATCTGTGAATGATTGCTTCAAACTTGAGTTCCAACACACTAGCAAAAAAAAGTTTAAGTAGAGACTGAGTCAAAAATCCAATGAAATGATCCCAAATTCAAGAATGAAGGAGTTTTTGAAATCCTGAAGTGCAATGGACACCAAAAGCAAGCAATGGTTTCCTGAGCAAGTCATTCCGAACTCTCAGCCACATCGAAAGGAACATGGGAAAAAAAAAAATGTCTTTTTTTGCTCCAAAACCACTCTAAGAGCTTTCCAAAGGTTTTTGCAAGGTCTCTACACACCAGGATGCAAGTAAAGTCACCCAATGGAGCTTCTCCTTCCTCCCATAGAGCTAGAGCAGTAGACTTTGGGTTCCAGGCTAACACCCGAGCTCAGCTAGAACACCCATTCTCTAACACCAGTTGAGAGATCTCAACAACAAAAGTGGAATGGAAGAAGGTGAGAGAGAGGGAGGGCCAAAAGAGAGAGCCACACAAGTTTTGGTGGGTGCAGAACACCCTAATCTTGTATGTCATTCATATATATATGTGCGTTTGAGTATTGTACATAACTAGGGTTAAGGTACAGTGGCCCACAGGTAAATTGGGGAAATCAACCTATATTGGACACTCATGGAACGTGAATTCATCAATGCTAAAGCTCGGACTCCAAGGTATGACCAATATAGTCACCCCAGAGAACATAAATGATTGACCAACTAGTTCATCTCTAAGCTATTCAAAAACCTATCGAACCAAGAAAAATCCTTTACTTAGGAACTGAGTAGTAAAACCAATCTGTGGATCTCATACTCAAACATAAGAAACTCTTCTATTGAAAGAACTCTCCTGGTAAAAAATAGTTACAACCCCCCCCTTCGCCAACCTTGTAAGCTCAGGCCTAATTTCCACAAGATCCTACTTGGATGTCTCTTTTCGTTCTCGAACCAGATTTTCTTGGCCACCTCCCTATCCCTCCTTTCCACCTTAGCCTGTGAAAGCTTCGCAGCAGTCTCATCAGCTAGTTTTGTTTTGCAAGTGTACCAGCATAAGAAGGACTCAGTACCATCAATTGCACCTCCTTATCCTCAGACATCCTTAGGCACCCCTCACCAGATTCTTGATGCAACTCTCCTAGCACTTTAGACATGATTCGCTCTCGACTACCCTGACCATCCTCTTCAATCCATCTCTGACACTTTCCACGTGACCCCCGAGTTGAGCCCAATGAATGAGGTGAAGCACTCATGCACCCAAGCCCTCAGTTGCTAGCCCTCCCTCCTCTTTGGTGGGGGTAGGTCTTAGTCCCCAACAAGATCCCACGTTTGGGGTCCTAGTCTAGAGGGAATCAACACTATGAAGACGAGGATTCTTCATGTTGCTAAGAGTAGTTTGCATTTTGAAGGTCATGATGACCTTGTCAATGTAGTGCATTGCAGGACAGATGCCATGATTTGGGTTGATAGCTAAATATTGTTAATGCCAGAGACCTACTTCATCGAAGCATGCAATCTAGACCCTACTCTTGCACAAGAGTTTGATGTCTTAAAGTTAACACAATGGATGGGTGAGTGGGTCAAGCAAAAGAGTAAGGTTCTTGCATCAGATTAACAGGTCAAAGTGGTTAAGAGCTAGGACAAGAAGGTTGCAATTGCTTTTGGTTGAGCTATGTAATTGGCCATAGGCGAAGAGCAAGCAGCCTCTGGATCCTCTCAGCCATTGAGAGGTGATGAGGTTCAAAGGGCACAACACATGGCTAGTAACATAAGAAATGTGACACTTGTCATATGTCATGGAGAAGGAGAAACAAGTTGTCAAAAAAATTGGTTTAGGCACCTATGTCACCGCGTGCGCTTGGTAGGAGCTGTAGGGTTACCATTTCATGCAGAATGTGCCAGAAAGAAGTACAAGGGAAATATTGGGACATGAACATGAGAAGCAAGGAGAGAAGAACTCATGCAAATTCTACACCCAGTTCTTGTCCGTGTGATTGTAGCAACCTGAGAAGAGCCACTGTGGACCATCACATCGCACTTTAATGGGGGTAGCTTGTTGTAGTTCCATCAGATGCTACCAATGGACGAGGGTAGGTTCACACACTACTTCCACAGGGAGGAACAAACCTAATGGCCACAACTAGGGGGCTCCAAGCTGCATTAGGAAAGGAAGATATTGCTTGAATCAATGTCTTTTGTGAGAATATCCTCCATATCATACATGCATTGGTGGATGGTTTAGCAAGGCTACGCGCTGGAATATGGATGCACAAAGATCTCTACCCTGGCAATATCTTGTTGGATTTTGTTGGAAATTCTAGATGTCAAGTAGGCATTATAAACTAGAGGATGGCCATGGACTTCTCAAAGAGTCGAAAGGAATTCAAGCATTTGAAGAAGCGGTCTTTGGAGACAGATGCCGACTTTGCCAAGCGAGTTTACAGGAAAGAGGACGAGCATATGCAAAAAAATTGGCTTGCATAGTGCACCTAAGCTACAAGAAAGTAGTGAACTAAGAGGCACATATAGATGCCATGTAGATTCTATGCACTGGGATGGATCATTGTTGAGATGATCCTATTTTTTGAAGATACCTAGAATTACTTTGAGGATGACCGTGAAATTCCCCCTTGTCAAATCATTAATGCCATTAAGCATCATGCAAGCAAACAAATGATGCATCACAATGCCGATCAAAGAAGGCTGCCTGTAGAGACTAGGATATGAGGGACCATTGGCTATGAGGCCTATGGATGAGATAAGCCTTGCAATTAGGCTTGCATCATAGGCCATCTTTTTGGTCTTGTAATATTTTTGAGACTCCATGTGTCAAAACTTATTGTAATGAAATTCTTATTCAAAAATATAATTTAATTTTTGTTGTTCGGCATTAACCCAAAGGCCCATATGCTATTGTCAATGTACATGAGTTTCAATTAATTATTTTGTTGATTGTAATTAAAGATTGCAACATGTACATTTTGTTAAATTAAAGTAATTTGGTTATTGCATAGCATATGTAATAGTTTGCATCTTGCATGGGATATGTAACATCTTCATCTTGCACCGAGCATATTGCATGTGACATCTACATCTAGCATCCTATAGTACACATTGGAGTCTCATAAATGTTGAATTTGATGCATGCATAGGTTGCATACTATCATACATATAGCATCCAACCACACTTTGCTTTTAGAAACCAATAGTTTCTTGTGAGAATGTCCCAAGGATAGGAAAATCCTTCCTCGCCTAGGGAATCAGAACGTTCTAAAAGAGCAGGCAAGCATCCATTGATGCAAGAGGAAATTGAAGATGAGTCTCGATGTGTCGAGGAGCAACTACACAGGTTGCAGTGCCCAAGCAAGTTCATGACACTATTGCATGTACATCCATATATGGTTAGCCTAGATGCCTATATGTTTAATATTACAAAAGTTGCACGCTTTTAATCATTTCTTAGGTCTTTCATCACTAGTTATCACATATGAGCTAGTAACCAATGTCATGTGCATTGGTTTTTCAAGCATGCAATGGAAGGAAGTCAATAAGCTCATCTCAAAACATGAGCTTATGGAAATATGGCCCTTAGAGGCCAATGAAGGTGAAGCCTCGAGAAACCAAGCTAGGAGATGTAGGAGAACAATGGAGGAAGGTGGAAGCACCCCATACCAAGCACTAGAGTTGCATGGTTGATGAAGATGACAAATTGCCGAGACAAATAGATTTGGCAAACAATCCTAAATACACTCCTAATGTAGTTTTTAAAGATAGCTTTAAAAACCAAAGTTTAGTGAAAAGAGAGTGAAAATACCAACTAGTTGATGAGATTATCAAAATACTTACTATTATGAATATTGTGCTAGCGAATGAATAGTTTGCTAATGCAATTTTTAAGCTTGATTAAGTATATATTTCTATCATTTGTTAAGATTACTCAAATTATGATATAGGGTAAAAAAGTTTCCATGAACATTCTAATTTCTATCATTTCTTAGAACATGAATAGATTGACTAATTCTCTTGGAAAGGTGGTGTACATATACACCGTCTTGGTGTAGAAAGACACCCTTAAGTATAAAGTCAAATTAATAAACAATGGATATAACATTATAGAGCCATAAGAGCCACAGTTGATGAGAACTTGCAACTACCTTATGTGATATGCCACACAGGCCGAGACCACACAGGTCATGATGGACTACATAAAATGCTCATCACATAGATGAGCTATGAGTTTCTACGATGAAGCTACGACAACAGACGCAACTGATACAAGAAGATCTATCAAGACATGGTGACACACACCTTCTATAAAGTAGCATGTCATGAGCTAATTGATATCTTATGAAGACTGGTGAGCTTTTTGCCTTGATTACAACATCAATAAATTGCAAAGAAGGAAGAAATTCAAGCACTCATAGATTGTTTTTTAATAATTTCTTTATGATGCCCTTATTGTTTCTTCAGCATCTGCATCAAATCGCCCATACCAAGTGCTATGATAATAAAGGTTACTTAAGAAGTCTACCATATCTTGTCGTGCTTTTGTCATATTCCATAAAAGTGTTTTTCTCTCTCCTATATTTAGAGTTTCCACCCTCTCTGCTTGCCTCTTCTTGATGTCTCCATACTCTATCTCTATGACACTTGGCATTTTTTCTCTAAGATCCTTTGTTGGTGTGCCGTCACTATCCATTGTACTCAACCACTTTCTAGCCCACATCTTGTCAAGCATTTGACCAAGGCCAAGTGCTTTTCCATGGTTCACATTTACTGTTTTGCTGACACTGTTCAGCTGAAGTTATGAAAAATAGTAATGCTAAGAGAGAAGCTTCACTTTTAACCATTTTGTCCAAGTAGCTAGGCTTGCTCTTTTTTCCAAATGTGTTCTCACCCCACTAAGCATCTTCAAGCATATCTGCTTTGTTATTTTATCCGGAACAAACCTTAGTGGTCTCCACTAAATGATAGACATCTGTTTTATTACTGCTTTCTTCTGAGTCACTATATGCTTTGGTGCCTCATAGGATAAATTCCCTATTTCATATGATTTACAAACATCCATGATGCATAGGAAGGTTGACTCCTCACAAAACACAATGCAAGTATAATCCCTATACCTATTAATGACCATTTTAGATCATTGGCACTTGGCTGTGTATCATTTACTATGCCCTTCAAGCATCGATAAAAGCGACCAATCTTTTCCATGTACTCAGATATAGGTCTCTTGCACCTTAGTGTTTGTGGCTTGCATCCAATCCATAACTCCCTTGCCTTTACTAGGATCTCAGAAAGAGTTGATGGTTTCTTCTTCATAAAAGGTAGCAAATTCAATCTTCCTAATTCAAGAATGTGCTTAGAGTCATCTTTTAATATGCATATGTAAGTGATGACTTGTGCAAACTTTTCCATGTGCTCAGACTGTGGCAAGTTTCCATTTCATCCCTCTACTAGGGCGATCTTGCAATCCTCACAAAAGTGTTGCCCATCAATGGGCTCAAACCTACAGATTTCTCCAAGAACCTGTCCTTTGCTAGCATTAATTTCTTTGATAGGTCACTTGTATCTGCTCTCGTATAAACCAGCTACATGAACAAGGTCACTAGTCTTGAATATTTCAAAGGCATTGTGAGCTTTTGAAATTTGACATCAGCCAATTGAGGATCATCTTCTTGATGTCTCTTGAATCACATGGGACGTAGAGTGATATTGCCAAAAAATGGCAATTTAGTAGCCCTCGTATCTTCATACAATTTTCATGCAAATTTCTCATCATGCTTTCGTTGATTGGTGAACAAGGAAGCACGTTCAATCATTGCTGTGGTCACGACATATTGAGACGATCCCTAAATATATCCCTCATCTTCGGGAGAATGCAAGTTTTTCATGCCCATAGAAAACTCATCTAGTAAAGAATCATCCGCTTTTTGGCTTTTTTTCTTTGAATAGATGTGGTAGTCAAAGATAATACAACCTTAGAGTGAGATGCTATTGGTGGCACACTTGCTGCAACAAATTGAGATGTTGTGAGGGGTTCTCCTTTAGCATAAGATACTATTGGTGGCACAATTGCTACAGGTACAACAATATTCGGTAATGCATCCCATATATTTTTCAAAGATCCTTGAGATCCTTGAATTAAGTGTGAGTTTGGTATAGCCTTCATGAAGTACTTCTTGTCGATAACTTGTAGAGTACATAGTAGCAATTCATTATTCTTGCTTGTGCACACAACTTTCATCAAACCATTTTCTGGAATATCTATCTTGCCTATGCACATAACTTTCATCAAACCATTTTTTTGGATATCTATCTTTGTGACCATGTCAGCAGTCCTTAGTGCCTCGTCAATACTATATTTTGGGCTTGAAACATGTTGCTCAATGATCAACAAGAACACTGTGCATTTTTCCTTGCCGTGAAGTACCAGACATGATCGATGTATGCATTAATGACCTTGACCTTGGGAGCCATAAAGTGTGCCATGATTTCCTTGTTAATGACCTTGGGAGCCACAGACTTTGCCATGATTTCCTACAAATTATATCGGTTTACATTAGAAATTATTTCATGGAGATGTAAAAAAGCACATTGAGATGTAAAAAGTGAGTGTCTAATTATCTAAAAAATGTGTGTCTAATTGCCTAATTCTTTTGGAGTCAGAAATCCCTCAGTAATAGTAACCAAAGCATAACAACTACCCTAATAATAACTCTATGTTGATAGCATCCGTAGCATCAAGAATTTAAAAATTCCATAAAAAGTTTCAAGTAAACATATATATTCCTGATTCCCAGTGCTTTTTCTTCCCTTTAATATTTTTCCCCACTTTGAATTTTCGCCACTTTAATATGTTTTTCCACTTTGAATTCTCTCCACTTTAATAGTTCCTTTTCTTTAAATTTCAAGGAAGCTTAATAACATAGAAAGAGAGAGGGGAGACGTATATTTTTCTTTTTCTTCACTTTAAAAATTTTGTTTAATATTTGCTTTAACTAGAAAAATAAACTTGCTTTAATTTAATAAGGGTTAAAAGAAAATAAACATAAACATTCCACCTCATTTTTCTTCTATTTTAAATTTTCTCACGTTAAATGTTTTTGCTATATTTCTTCATGTCTTTTCTTTATTTTAATATTTTCTTTAACGTGAAAGATGGAGGAAACTTTATTCTAAATTTGCTTTTTTAATTTTATCTTAATAAAAAAATTTAAATAATAAAAACAATTAACTTAACTATATTTATTTATTTTTTAAATAAAGGGAGGGAGAATTTTCAACTTATATATTTTTTTAAATAGAGGGGCAAATTTTTAGTGTAACTTCGGAGGTTGGGAGGGGGGGGTTAATTTGGTTAACCTCTCTCCCCCCACCCCAATCTACTACACGCGCAGTACATAGGGAGGGAGGGGGGGTTTAATTAGGTTGACCTCTCCCTCCCGCCCAAAAATGTGTTACGTGTGCAGCAGGTTGGGAGGCAAGGGGGGTTTTAATTAGGTTAACCTCTCCCCCTCCCTATTAAATATGCTCAATGCCCCACCCTCCTGGTAACCACTAGTGGTCCAAGGTGCTGAAGTTATAAGGCCCCCATATGAGGAGAAGCCATGTGTGAGCCCGGGACATCGGATGGATCTTGACTTGTAGGTAAGATGAGGTCTATCAATGAGACCATTGATGGTAGAAAGGTGATTGTGTGGAAGTACCTTATTCTTGTTTGGGGCCTAGGGGCCAGTTGGCCCCTAACTGGGAGGTCCTAGGGGGGCCAGCGGCCCCCTTGGTGGGGGTTCGGGTGCAAGAGCTGCCGACGCGATGGTATAGAAAATATTCTCTGAATATTCCATGGATGACTAGTCGGTTCCACTGACTAGGTTGAGTGGTTGGCTTCACTGACTAGGTTGACTGGTCAGTTCCACCGACTACATTGATCCGACTACTGCTCTCATAGCTATAAAGAGGCGACCTCCCTAGTCCATTGTACCAGATCAAATCTTCCAGCAGAGATCTTCTAGCTAGTAGCTCTTCACCGAGTATTTGTCTAGATCCCCATCTAAGCTCCACTGTGGGAGTGCATGGGTGGATGGAGCCATCATCTATACTACATCAGTATTGAAGGAAAATTTTGTTCGCGTCTCCAGTTTGCTGTGTACTCTCTATTCTTTGTTCAGTTTCTGTTCTGCTGCGTCGTGTAATTTAACATGGTATCAAATCCTAGGTAGCTCTAAGGATCGAAGAATAGAAGAGAGGCGAGGGCTTTAATAGCATACGGAGTGATGGCAACAGGAAGCGGCTCAAGTTCAATAGTTGTTGCTGCACCAACAATCTACGTGTTGAGGATTCGCCCACCAGCCTTCATTGAAGGCAAGCTAGATGGTATGAACTACACTCTGTGGAAGTTTAAATTACTGCTATTCTGGATTCATATGAGCTTTTGGAGATAGTACTAGGGACTATTGACCTGGAACCCTAGAACCACAAGGAACCCCCGACCCAGCAAATCCAGGGAGTACGATACCTCCTAATGTCGACCTTCTACGAGCTTGGAAGTAGGAATGCAGATGCTCTGTGTGCCCTGGTTACAAGTACTACTAATAGTGTTTTGACCTTGATTTAGCATACAACTAAGGCAACTGTGGCTTGGAACATATTGAAGAGTCAACATGAGACATGGAATCAAACAAGGATCTAGAACCCAGAGAATCAACTCGCAGCTGAGAGTTTAATGAAGGAGAGAGTGGAGGCATTCATAACTTGAATCAAAAATTTGTGTGACCAGATGGTTGGTGTTAGGATACAAAAGACTAGCAAAGAGCTAGCTCGGTGGTGTCTCCGGATATGCCCACCAAGGTCTGATGGATTGGTAACAGCGCTTAACACTCAGGTGAGACCCCAACCATTGTCATTTGAGGAGTTCTGTGCTTTACTTATGGAGGAGGAATTGAGGCTTAAAGCTCGAGATGGAGGCAGCAATGGGGATGCTGCGTTCTCTGCCACTGCGAAAGGCAAAGGTGGTTTCTCCACCAAAGATGAGTTCTCTACTAGTGGTGACAAAAAGAAGAAGGGTGGCAAGAAGAAGTTTCAGGGAGAATGCTTCTCCTACAAGAAGAAGGGCCATGTGATTGCAGATTTCCAGGTCAAGAAAGCAGATGAAAAGAATGGTACCCTGAAGAAGACAGATAAGGGGAGAGAGACAGCTAACACAATGGAAGTAGTGTTGGATCTATTTCTGGCCATTGAAGAAGAGTATTGCTAAGTTCAAGAAGCATCAACCACCGATTCATGGGTGTTGGATAGTAGTGCCTCCATCACATGACCTGCAAGAAGGGTCTATATTGTTCCATGCAACCTCTACACCGTGACGGTTAGAAATAATGCAAAATGCCCTGTTGAGGGTACAAGTACGATTTCATTTATTTTTGCAAATGGAGATGTTAAGAAACTATCTAATGTGCTGTATGTTCCACAAATCAAGAGAAATTTTCTATCAGTTGCTTCCATAATTGCCCTTGACCATGAGGTGAGTTTCAACAAGATAGGAGCAAAAGTTTTGGTGACTCCCGCCACATGACCTGCAAGAAGGGTCTATATTGTTCCATGCAGCCTCTACACCGTGTCGGTTGAAAATAAGACAAAATGCCCTATTGAGGGTACATGTACGATTTCATTTGTTTCTATAAATGGAGATGTTAAGAAACTATCCAATGTGCTGTATGTTCCACAAATCAAGAGAAATTTGCTATCAGTTGCTTCCATAACTGACCTAACCATGAGGTGAGTTTCAACAAGATAGGAGCAAAATTTTTGGATAGTGCTAGCAATCTTCTTGGCACAGGAGTAAGGAGGAACAACCTATATGAGCTAAGTGCTCTTATAGCCACTGCTGGAGTGGGCACAAGCAGACTTTGGCATGAAAGATTCGGCCACATTGGATTTGTAGTGTTGAAGGAGATACAAAAGCAAGATATGGTTTCTCACTTAATTGCAGTAGTAGAAATCAAAGAACCGTGTGAAGCTTGCATGATGGGGAAGCAACAGAGAAAGGCATTCCCACAAGAAAGCAAAAATAGAGCAAACGCTCCTCTAGAGTTGGTGCATGTTGACTTGTGCAGTAAGATGCCTACACATGCCTTGGGGGGATCTTCCTATTTTTTATTGATTATCGACGACTATAGTAGGAAGATGTTGGTGTACTTTCTTCGCAAAAAGGCTGAAGCTTTTGGTAAATTGAAAGAATGGCTATAGCTTGATGGCTACAGCTTGTTGAAAATGAAACATGGAAAAAAGTGAAGAAAATCAGATCTGATGGTGGTGGTGAGTTTGTTTCTACAAAGTTTGGAGATTTTTGCAAGAGCAAAGGGATCAAGCGACAAACGATGACACCACATACACCTCAGCAAAATTTAGTTGTTGAATGCCCAATGCAGACCATCGTGGAGATGGGGAGGTGTATGATTGGGTGAGACTACTGCCCATGAAGTATGCATAGAGTTTTAACATTTCTATGAGTTAAGGATTGTGGAAGCATATTTTAATTAACCACTTCCTCAATTTTTGCAGGTCCAAGTTGCATCCAGGGAACTCTTGCTGCTGTAAGAATCTTTTTACAAGTCTTCTACATTTGTCCCTCTTGAACCCATTCCTCTCAAATTAACTTCTTAATCTACCTAAATGCATTGAAATCCTCTTTCTCCATATACAATATGGGCATTACTTGGGAAAGTATTACTTTCTCAAAGAATGATAGGGGTCGGTTACTATTAGCCCAGATAAACTTACACATCGGATAGTCTAGGGACTCAGTTTTATCATATTTGTTCATCACTGCTATTCCATTGCTTTTATTGGTGGCAGTAATGGACATGCTTAAAAAATTAGCTCTCACTCCTCTAGCAATATCATGCTCTCCAATTTGTATATCCACTGTAGTATCTTTTATTTCTAGGAATTGGAGGGAGTAAAGGTAGCTTTAAGTAGCCTATTTGGAAAGAATGCTGGTAAATTGTGCAGCATATAACAAATCCCATGGTCATACCATAATCGAGCCCTAATCGTTGTGCTCTGCACTCCATCTTTTCTTCCAAACATATGCATTTGATATAAGGTCTCCCAACATTGAAGATATTATTCAGGTACTTAGGAGTCCTCCTTTCTGTTTCTGAAATCCTGCTCTTACACCTCCCAAAAACACCCATGGGGGAAGTGCATTTGCCTGTAGCAAATGCTGACATTGGGCAGAAGTTCGAAAGAGGGTAATTATGTTTGATGCTAATATTGAAGCTCTGCACTTGCCTTTTTGCTTCCATTTCTACATAATACTCCTCCTTCCTCATTCTCTTCACTTTTCAAATCTCCACGGACAACCTCCTCCTCCTTCTCCGTCCCTCCTCTTCCCTCTGTTGCTCCCTCCCTCCTCTTCCCTCTCTCGCTCTCTTGCTCCTCCCCTCCTCCTCCTCCTCCCCTTCTCCTCCTCTCCTCCCTCCTCCCTCCTCCCCTCCTCCTCCCTTCTCCTAGTCCCTTCTCTCCACCACCCACTCGACTCTCCTCCGTTCTCTCTACCACCCACTCAACTCCCCTCCCCCTCCTCCTTGCCGCCGACTCCACTCCTCTCCTCCTCCTTTGGGCCGATGTCACTATCGCTGACTCATCCCCTCCTCTCCTCTCTCCATCCTTCCCGTCTCCTTCTCCTCCTCCTCATCCTCCTCCTCCCCTCCTTCTCCTCCCTCCTTGCGATGGTAGTAGGGCAGCGAGGGTAGCAAGGCAGCAGTAGGAGAGCGGCACCAAGCAGGGCGGTGCAGCATGGAGCAACAAAGGGCGATGCGAGGCATGATCGCACGGAGCGACATGAGGCAACAGCAAGGAGCAACCCCCCCTCCCAACATATTGCATGCGTAGCAGGTTGGGAGAGGGGGGAGGTTAACTTAATTACAAACTCCCCCTCCCAACCTATTGCATGCGCAGCAGGTTGGGGGGAGAGGGGAGGATTTAACCTAATAAACCCCCCCCTCCCAACCTATTGCATGCATAGTAGGTTGGGAGGGGGGGAGGTGTTGACCTAATTTTAAAAACCCATCCCTCCCAACATGCCATGCGTGTAGCAGGTTGGAGGCAAGTGTTAAATTACACAGTGCAGCGGAGCAGAAACTGAACAAAGAATAGAGAGCACATAGCAAACTGGAGCAAAGTAATGTAACTAAGATAACAATTTGAAGTTTCAAGAAAGAGAAAGTGGGCAGACAGACAGTTGACGGGAAACATCTTACTCTATGCCAAACAGGATCAAGGGAGCAGTTTTGGAAAAGAAAGGCTGCTGCACAATGAGGCAATGGTGTAGAATGGTAGACCTTTCGCACGAAAGGTGGCACAACATTTCAAAGTTCAAAGGAAGGTGGAAGCGGGAAGGCCCTTGTCAGATAAAATGTCAGTTTAGATTCTATCTTCTTGTCCAAAGATCTTCTGAGAATAAAAAACCAATCTCCACATTAATGTAGCACGATTGTACCTACATAAAGTATTGTTTCTTTTTTCTATTTTCTCTTATTTTCATGAATTTTCAACGTTACGTTGGCCCTCTATTGATTGGTTGAGAGCTTATTTTTCCAAACCGTAAAAGGCCCCAAAATGAGCTCCCTTTTTTCCTAATGATTGTATCGAATGGGTTTTGCTGCTGAGAAATTGCTACGCCAAGGTAGAAATGTAAATGTCATTGATACCCCCCATCAAATTGAGTTCTTTGACACATATTACAGTTGCACTACCTTCTTTGAAGAGGAAAATGTCAAAGAAGACGGTAGTGAGAAAAATGTCAAAGACGAGGGTAATGAGTCTGAGGGTGATGATTCTAGCTCAGGTGATGATGAGGATGAAAGCTCTGCATCCGATGGCTTATGCCAAGAAGAAATCCACACAAAGAATAAGGGTGATCAATTGTCAACTAAAGTCAAGGAGGTTCCACTCATCATATGGGAAGGCTCGCGGCAGCAAGAAGTAGTACAGCACGTCACAGGAAAAGGTAAGGCTAAAGAGGTGGAAGCACTTCCCTTGAAATTAAAAGTGAGGAAGGCACCCTTGATCTTGGGTGAAGGACATGCAAGTGGATCAAGCAAGGAAGCCTTACTCAAAGAAGGTATGGACGAGGCAAAGCATGACCAGGAGGAGTTACCAAGAGGCATAGATGGTTCTTCAACCATGACCTTACAGACTCCAGACAGCCTACCAGTCAAGAACCTAGTAGCCAGGTCCCTACTCACTAAGAACTTGGTCATGAGACTCTAGAGCAGCCTACTAGTCAGGTGCTTGGAATTGAAGAGCAAACTATTGAGGACCTTGCTACTAAGACTCCAGTCTTAGAGCAGCCTATTAGTGAGGACCTTGCTAGTCAAGGGCCTGGCATTGAGGACATTGGTACTGAGTGACATTGGTACTGAGTAACATGATGGCTGACGGCTTTGTAATCACAAGTTTTGAACTTCTATGTAAAGCGAATATCTAATAAAAATTTTACTACCTTTTTGATTTCTTTACTCTCATTATTGTGTATAAAGATTGTTTATGAGGTCCATTTTATACTTAATGGTGTATTTTAAACTTTATGTCAAATGTATTTTTATAGTTAAGGGTGTTTTTTAATACCAAGTGAGGTGTATATGTACACCACTCACACATAAAAGGATTTATCTACACTACCTTTCTAAGGGGTTTATGTACACCACCTTTCTAAAAGAAATGGTCATAAAGGTGTGTGCACACCACTTATACATAAAGGTGTTTATTTACACCACCTTTCTAAGAGAATTGGTCATCTATTATTGGTCATCTATCGATGTTCTTAGGTGATAGTAGCTCAATTTACAAGAAGTTATGAAGATGTTTATGTAGACCACCTTTGTAAGAGATTTTTGTGAAGTTATGAAGATGTTTATGTAGACCACCTTTGTAAGAGATTTGGTTATGCATTGATGTTCTTAGTACTTAATCATCAAATCTTTTGTTTTGAGTTGTCAAATCTAGTTCAAAAAACAACATTACTAGTATATTCAAAATTTTTGGACTGTTTTTTAGTCCATTTCTCAAATTGGACTTTACACAAGTCCAAAAATTTTGAATAGTGTGTTTTGATAAAGGATCTTGAGAAAATGTGAGCAGATGATACTGAGGCAAAATGGCCTTTATTTTGGCCAAATGTTGGTAGCAACTTGTGCCCATCATTTGATGTCTTTGAAATGAGTTTGATTCGCTAATCCCATGTCCATATTGTGGTCCGAGGAAGAGAGAGTTTATGCTAGAAGTAGACATAGAGATCCTATGCTTTGTTGCAGTTGGACCATCGGATGATGAGCATGAGAATGTTAAGTTTTGGGTTGCAAAAGTGGTGGACGTGAGCATGGATGACAAGGGAAAAGTTGCAACATTTACAGCACTATGGTATGAGCCAAGGGGTAGGAAGGAGAACCACGATAACAATACACTGTATATTGGCTGTTTGAAAAAGGAATGGGTTCCAAACCATGAAGCAGTTTCATAGCTTTCCACAGAGACAGTCATAGTATCTTGGAAATCAAGGACAAAGAAAACAAGGAAGCACATGGGATATGATGTAGAAGAAAAAATAAGAATACCGCTACCCATTATTTTGCACATTACAGAGTTTTTGAAGATGCTCGCTAAGGAGGAAGTAGAAGAAGATAGCGCAAATGAAGAATGCCCATGACAATACCATTCAAGCATGTAAGCAACAAGTGATGATGAATCAGACATTCAAACAAACTAGTTACCTATTTGTACTTAACACATTTGTAAAGGCAGAATTGAGTTATTGAAAAGGCTACATGTCAGACTCCTTTGTACAAAGACTCATGGAGAGCATTGAGGATTGTTAAAAACAAGAAATACAAAAGTAGGATTTAATCGAAGTTTTGCCATTAGTAGTGCACCATTATAGAGACATATTGTGAATTTATTATGTGGAAATGATAGTGCCAAAACTTGAACATTTGATTCTTGAATGATATTTTCATAAAGTAAACTTTTCAATTGGGAAGGATTTTCGGGATTAGTCCAAGAGTAGACATATGAGTCCAAAATTAATGAAATAAGTGTTGGAGGTACAACCCCCATGTGCTACTGTGGCTGTATGTTGTTGCCAATCAATTTGGTAATTGATCTGCCAATGCCATCCTCTGCCCCAAATGGCCCGTTCATTGAATGTGCCCGTGGGCATAACATGAAAGATGTTTTCCCCTATGGTTATTCACCATTGCATCAATATGCAAATTACCAATTGCAGGCATGCCTTGGATTGTACGATGGAAGTAGGTGTACCTCTGATAATTGTTCCCATACCTTCTGCAAGTGAACTTGTGGCTTGCACTTGGATCCACCTAGATTTTGTGGAATGTAAAAGTTGCCTTGTAAATTATCATTAGGCCCATATATTTAAGTTTAGTGTTTGGGAATTCGGACTCTTTTATTCCTTGCCCCTTCATGCAGGCAACCTCCATCTTAATCTCTTTTTTCCTATGTATAGCTGAAATGATTTGAAGCGTGAGTGGCATAGTCCTACTTAAGCTTGCTACTATATAACCAAACATTTTAACTCTATTGAGCATAGATATTCTACAAGCTCCTTGGGGGGTTATTTCCACCACCTGATAGGGACCCATGCCCCTATATTTAAGCTTACACTTCATGATTCTTACACTATATAAGAGCGCAAGATCACCCTCATTTAGTTCTTTGTTCCTAATAATGCAATTAAACCATTTCTTCTAATGTGTTTTTTCAACCTGAAGGCCATATGCAGCTTGACGTCTAGTCTTCTCAAGCTTTCTAGCTCGATTAAGTGCACCGCTGAAAGTCTAGCCGGTTGTGTAGCTCACAATTGTGAGCTCATATCAACCCGCAAATTACATGCTAGAGAATGTTATGGACCACACTTGTTTATTTACTAGTAAGATGAAATTTATGGCATACTATACCATGCATTTATGGAATTTGAACTTATGTAGGTATGTTATCTATGTCTAAACTATGTTAGGTATGTCTAACCTAGCTAGGTGTCCTTTACTCTATAGATCTAAACAAAGAATCATGATAAGTGCAAATGTAGGTATTGTTGGCTACTGTACTAGTGTGTGTGAAATACCGACATTCGCGTACAGAGTACAACAGCGCGAATGATCATAGTGTAGATATGCTTTGTCTTATTGTGGGACAATGGCATTCTAACCAAATTTAAAATTTGTTTTCATTTTGCCTTCCATTGCAATGTGTAGTAACACTAGCATACCTTTGTTCAAATGCTTCTGCACAATGTGCCTATCATACCAAGCCTTCCTCTATCTTTATATTATCTACACATCTTGTGGCCATAGTTCATGTAGCTCAATAAGCTACTGCAAGCATTGCCTAATTGCCTCTGGTTCACTGAGATGGTGATCAGTAGGCAAAACAAAAACTCAAAACTAGAAATTACATTAGAACCATAGATTCTAAGCCAATTGACATACAAAATGGAGTGAGGTTGGTTGTAACCTTGTAAGACACTCTATAAGGCCACAATGCTACACGCAATTTTATATCCCAATCCATGCAATTGGAATTCACAGTTTTGGTAAGAACAAACTTTAGAGATTTGTTGGTGGAGTCATCTTGTCCATTACACCATATAGAATAGGTTGTGGCCACTCGGTGTACCACCTTAAACTCCTTAGTCAAAAACTCAAACACTTCATTCATAAAGTGAGTACCTTGCCTTGTTCACTAACAAATTCAATTGGACATCCATATCTGCATATAATATTTTTCATGAGAGAATCTGATGTAGCTCGAGCCTAATTATCTCCTACAGCTTTAGCTTTAGCCCATATTGCAGCATAATCTATAGCTACAATAACATATTTGTTTTGATGGGTTGTACTTTTAAAATTACCAATGAAGTTGAGGCCCCAATGTTAAAAAGCCTACCACACTCACTCAAGTGCAAAGGCATGTGATCTCGGGGTGGCATCTTCCTTGTGTGATGACCAGTGTCACACTAAACATAATGACCATGCAAATATTTTGAACAAAGTACTCCACCATAATCCATCTTTTAAGACTTTCCTAGGAGTTAGGACTGAGGTCTCTAGTAGAATGAACTCTAGAAGGAATCTTATGAGATTCATGTAGTACAACATCCCATGCACATGGCAACACCCATCTATATATGACACCATCATAACCCTGACAATACAATTTCCTACCTATTAAGCTGTACATCCAAGCTTTCATAGTTAGTTGCCTATGCTTATTGTTCGGCATTTGCTCTGTAAAAGTACCCTATGAGAGATAGTTGAACAACTCATCATACGGTGTTTCAATAAAATAAACTGCAAATAAATTGGCATCTGGTAATTTGATGACTACACTTGCCTCATTTGCTAATGTTGGGAGTCAAGACAAAGAACCAACTTCTACATGTGACTTTCCAGGTTTATGAATGATCCAAAACTTAAATTCTTGAAGCAACAACATCCACCTTACCAATCTACCCTGAATCACTATTTTGTTGATAAGGTACAATAAATCAAGAAGTTGAATTGATTTCCCAACAAATAATGTCTGAATTTCTAGTATACACTATACATCATACCAAGTTCTTATCACTCAATGGTACTATAGTTGCACTCAAGTTGAGTATTTCCCAGCAAACAATTTTTGAATTTATGTACACTATGCACTATACCGAGTGCTTCTTGCTCGGTGGTACTATAGTTGCACTCAAGTTGAGTAAACAACTTGCTTGCATACTAAACTAGATAGTCCAACTCGCCATTTAGTTGTGCCAATATAATCCCAATTGCATAACCAAAAGCAGCCACATGCACATGGAAAATGGCATCCCACCTTGGTTCTCTAAGAATAGTTGTTTAAAAATCATGCTCTTTTAATGTATGGAGGCATTTTGTAACTCGGGTCTCCAATGGAACTTCATATCCTTCTTAGTGAGTTCATACAGTGGAGTTTCCATATTAGCAAAATCTCGATTAAATATTCTATAAACATTTATAAAAGCATTAAAAGATCTGAATTGATTCAATTGAGGTCTTTTGATTCTATTTATAGTCTATAAACAATTGATACAAGGTTGAAGACTTGGGCATTCTATTTATAGTCTAAGTATTCCTTAGTTCAGTTGTAAGGCCATCCTTAGAAATCACATGACTAGGTAGAATACCAGCTCAAACATAGAACAAACTTGTGGCAAGATTCAATGAAATACGCACCTATCTACATCTATCAAATACTTTTTCCAAATATAGTAAATGACAAAGACAATTGAGTATACACAAAAGTCTTCCAAATAAATAGCAATAGATTCGGTCAAGTAGTATTTGAAGGCTTCAAACATGAACCTTTGGAAAGTAGATGGTGCAATCTTGAGTCCCAAAGGCATGACTTTAGTGGCATACGCACCCCATTCACTGGAAAAACAAGTGCCAGTGTGATCCTCAAGTGTAATAGAAATTGGATTATATCCATCCATATATTAGTACAACTCATGTCTCGCAGCTTAGTCCAATATACCATTTCTCAATGGTATAGGAAATGGTTGTGGGACAATTTGGCCATTTACCTGGGGGTTCCACCAAAAAGTATGTAAGTATACCACGTGATCTCAAATGGAGGGGGTTCTTTATTTAAAATTTTAAGGTAAATTTACAAAAATATATTTACATATGGGGGTTTTTAATTAAAATTGGAAAAAAATATGTACTAAGTTTGTATAGGAAAAAGGGTTCTTTTTATCCATGCAAAATTTTATAGATAAGGGGTTTTTTAAATACCCTTTGAATGCACGTCGTCTCTAGGGTTTCCTAATATTGCACCCCCCAGGGGCATTTAGCTTTCTATAATCCACACATGCTTTGAGTTTTTTGTTATTCTTGGTACTATCATAGTAGGAAATAATCAATCCAAGGATGTTTTTATCAAAGCTATGCTTATATATTACTATAAAACCTTGGTGAAAGTTTTCAAGATAGATTTTTTCGTTTCACAATATTGGTATAATATAGTCTTTTTTATATTTTTTCTTTTGAATTTTGAAGGGAAAAATGTAAATCTTGGTGAAATTTTAATTTATTTTGCATAAGAGTTTCAAATCCTGGCGAATGTTTCAAACATTTATTTCTACTTCTTAACAAAACTAACTTGAAAAAATCATCCATGAACCAATCACTTCTATCAATTAAATAAATAACAAACCATTTCTTCCCCAAAGTGCATAAAAGACCCCTCATATATGCAAATCTTCTATGAAAAGTGGTATGAAAAGACATCCCTTTATTGAATGCATGTATAATCATGTTACATATTTCCAAGGGACCCCCTCATAGAAACAATGGAGTCTATATCTTTTGTTGGCATGGCCTATTTACCAAAATTTAAGTCATCAAATAGTGAGTGGATGGAGACTTCTAAATCCCTCTAAGCTTGTATAAGCATATCAGCAATTGTTCCTTGGAAAACATGTAGGTAGTAGTAAAAAAGATTTATTCATATATGAATAAACTATGATGAAACCACAAAGCATCATGTCATTCTATCTATGTGCTACTAGTGCCACATTTATTTTAACTAAATTGAAGCATCACCCACTGACCACCGACTTAGGGAACCAAACCTTAAAGATTTTCTTTGGGCATGCCATATTTATCCATATTTCTTGTGGTCAAGGTGTGAGAGATACGAGCCTTAGCTCCCTCACCTAATCCAATACACAAATACTTGATAATATGCTCCCTTAAATAGAGAGTAGTGTACTAAAACATAGTTATTTGTATCTGCAAAAATCATGGCTTTTGAGAAAATATAATTTAATGTTATGTTGCATCCCCCTCCCTCAACTTGCTTACACAAAGTAGATGACATGTTCTTACCTATATGTTAACTATAATAAAGATCCTTTGCATCCCAATCTTATAGCTTATTTACTTTTCATGTTCCGAGGAAGAGTTTCTTGTGGAAACTAAGGTCTTTTTGGACGACATATACTTAAATCACATTCCAATTATAATACTCTAGTTCAAGAGAGGTAGATATGAGTAGAACAAGCATATGAGGGACATGTTTCTAGTCTAATTGTAACTTATTAATTAATCCTTAAACATTATGATATGAGTTACGTGATGTTTGGTTGATAGGGCTACACAATTGGGCATGCAAGGTGTCTTATGGTCTCGTGGGCTATGGCGATTACAATCCCTTTTTCATTGACTCAATTACAGCTATATGCCCGCTTGGTGTTTCGAGTTTATAGAACTAAGAAATATCATTATTTAAAAATGTAATTTTGCAAAATACATGCTTTTCCCGGAAAAAAAAAGCCTATTTAGACTATATGAAAAACATTATATCTAATATGATGGGTTGTTTCCATGCCTAGGAAGGCATTAAGTCTAAGTGACTAGGTGACCTCATAAACATTATATGTTTTATTAAAAAGCCTCTCGAAGGGCAGTGCCTCCCCAATCACTCGCTCTCGCTCTCGCGCACGCACACACACACACGGGCACTCACACATCCTTTCCCTCGCTCGTCAGTTCGTGGGCATGTGCTAAGACCGTCAGATTGGGCTTTGGGCAGCCACTGTACTATTATTAAGTATAGTATGCTATACAGGCGGTACTAGGTAGACACTCCTTTCGGAGTCGTATAAGCATGGAGAAGAGTGCGCAGAGATCCATCGGTCCTTCAGTGCTTTCCACAGAACAGCTGGTAATCGCTGGTCTGCCCGTACGTGCCCAATTCCCTTAATCGGCTGCAGTTGTTCTACGACCACAACTTCTCCCTAGAGCTTGCTCTCTCGATCCACTGATTTTCGACATCATAGCAGTGGCCACTGGCATTCCCTCAACGTTCCAGGCCCTAGCGAGAAGCAGCATGACAAGCTCCAGATCCCTTGTCCTGGTCATTATTCTCTTCCCTTCTCCATTTTGTTCGATTGCCGATAGTCCATTCGTTGCTATAGATTTCATGCCGTAATGATTTGAAATTGTTATAGCTGCTTTTCCCTCGAAGTCGTTGAACTTGAATTATCACGCTTTCGAGTGCAATGTCCAGCACATCAACGACGTCTTGCATGTAGGTTCATTTCATACGTTTTAAGACGGACGTACAGTGCTGATGGGCTTCTTGTCGAATGTGGATGCCAGACAGTGTTGAGCTTGATCTTGGCGGGCGACATTGCAGGCCCCGGGTACGCATCATTGCAAGCGTGGAAAGATCCAAACATTGGCGTGACAATTCCGCCGATTCTAGCAAGCCGTGTCACACAACTTAGTGCCTTGGCTACCGCTAAATACGTCGCTCAACTGAGCTCTAGAACGGACCCCGGAAATGTCTCAGCATTGTGTGATGAAGGAGGTTTTCTCTGCGATCAGAGTACCGACGTGGTTCCTGTACTTCTATATTCCTTTGGTAGGTATTTCCTCCCGTCCAGCAGCAATAATATGTCGCGGATGAAAGGTCTCAACCTCAGAATGTTTTTTGGAGAGAAGCAACTCCTTCTAGGCCACAAAATCCGGCTATCCGAACAACACAAGCCCGTACCTGGAAGGGCATTCTTGCCCCGTGCTCTGGAAAAAGAAATGCCATTCCTCAGCCAGGAGCTAAACAAGCTCTTACAACTGTTTGGCTTCTCTAACAGCTCTCACATGGCGACCAGCATGGCGGAGACTTTAAGCATTTGCGAAGCTGATCCGAGGGAGGATGAGCTCAAGGCTTGTGTGGCGTCCCTTGAAGCAATGGTAGAATTCGTAACGTCCGTGATTGGAACGAGGGATCTAGAAATTTTAGTGGGAGCCCAGAATACCCTCATGCCAGAACAGGAAGTAACAGTAAAAGGCCTTATGGAGAAGAAGTCCGCCTGGAGGGGAACGGTGGCTTGTCACAATGCAATGTTTCCATATCAAGTCTTTTACTGCCATTATCTGCGGGGCAGCAAGGTATTCAAAGTCGATCTAGAGACACATCAAGGTGAGCTGATATCAGCTGTGGCGTCTTGTCATCACGAATCCAAGCTTGGGAGCCTGGCAAACGAGCTGTTAAAGGAGCTGAAGGTGCAGCGTGGTGAGCTGATTTGCCATTGGAACTACGGCGACCACGTAGTCTGGATATCAAGCTCGTTGAAATCCACTCAGGTCCTGTCGAGCTTTCCTATCCAACAATATGCTCCTTCCAACTAGCATAGTTTCAACATTGTAATTTTTGTTAGCGCTCCAATTGCCCTTCTAAGGCATAGCTTCCAATAAACACTCGACATACTTATATGTCTAGTATTTCTTGTTTTTCCTTTCCTATGTTTTACTTCTTTTCAATAAAGATCCTTCTTCTTTTTATGTTTTTTAAAGCAACAACAAGTCCCACGTTTACAAAAGAGGTCAAGAGCTCTCATCTTTTTCTTATGAGGAATTCTAATTTCCACGTGTAACCTCCAATACATACGTTAAGATATGCGCCCAATTGAATAGCAAAAAAGCTCCATGTACATTAGAAGTTAGAAAAGCTCCATGTACAAACAGTAGAAGTGAGATTATCGAAACTTAAAGCACGTAAATACACATAACCTGCAATAAATTTAGTTTAAAATTCATTGTTATTTTTTTAATGTGTGATTAAGATATGCTATGTAAGTCAATTATTTGGACTCTCCTATTTTTCACCTCATTCTTGGTTGTCAATTGGACATGTAGGCGCACATATTTTTCCAGGAAAAGAGAGGGGCATGCACAAATGGCACATTAGGGTTTGGAACGTGTAAACTCCTCCCCCCTTGCAAACGATAGCTCTACCACTAGGCCCCCACTCGGCTACATACATGTCCTAAATTCGAAAGGGATCTCAAATCCATATCTATTCTATCTATTAACGAGGGATGTTGGAGGAATGGACTTGGGCCCTTAGTTTTAAATGGATCACTATGAATCATTAGATACAAATTAGTTAGAAGGTGGAGTGTCCATCAGGTGCATCCTCTATCCTCATCCCCTCTCCATCCCTTTCCACCCCTCTCTCGAGTCTCGAAGGACATGCACAAGGCCCAAGCTCCATGGATGTTGGCCTGCATCTACCTTTTTTCCCCTTAATCATTTGTAAAAGATGTTTTTGTTTACAGGCATGGCTTCAAACATTTGCCATCGTTGATTCACTTACTTTTGAAGGAACATAGTCCAGTAGGGAGAGAAGGTAGGGTAGGAAGGAAAGAGAGCTATGGGGTGTATGCATGTTTGGCTGGACTAAAAGGTAGTGTCCATGGACAATGCTTTTTGAGTGTCTATAAAAGCACCTTGCAAGTGCAGATTTGAAAGTGGTAAGTGATAAAAACTAACACCCCACACGTCCCACGTCCTGTCTCATAATGACCTGGTAACTCCTCTTCTCCCTCGACCACGATCTTTGGCTACTCTGCTCTCCCTTGATTGTGTCTCCCTCCTTTTGTCTCGTGTCTTTTGGCTTGCAAGCTCACTCTTGTCTCTCCTAACCAACCTGTCTCTTCCAATACTGCAAGCTCTCTCTCTCTCTCTCTTTGTGTGTGTCTATGTTGTTTGCTCTGCTTAGCTCTAACTTTTTGCAATTCTCTATGAGCACATTGCTTTTCTCTTCCAAGCTCTATTTTTTTGCAATTCTCTGTCGACACATTGCTTTGCTCTTCCAAGCTCTAACTTTTCACAATTCTCTATTAGCACATTGCTTTGCTCTTCCAAGCGCTAACTTTTTCAATTCTCTGTCACCACATTACTTTGACACTACTTTCAGAATGATGAAGCTCTCTCTCTCTCTCTCTCTCTCTCTCTCTCTCTCTCTCTCTCTCTCTTGCTCGCTCGCTCGAGATTTTCTATTCTTGATTGATATTTCAGAATGAAACTAGTGATCTTTTACAGGTGTGTCTAACGTATTTGCCTTTCGCACTAAAGGATGTCAATGTAGGGACACTAAGACATCTAATCAGTTGAGAACAAACCACTTCTGGGCTGAGGCTGTCAATACTGCGGTTTACATCCTTAATCACACCTATACAAAGGCACTCAAAGGTAAAACACCACATGAGGCTTACAGTGGTAAGAAGCCATTTGTCTCCCATTTTAGAACATGTATCTTCTTAGGCTATTGTGATGAGAAGAAAGCCTATAAGTTGTATGATCGAGAGGCAAAGAAGATCATAGCGAGTCGCGATGTGGTGTTCAAGGAGCAGCCACATGTAGTGGAGGCAGAGAAGAGCTCTTCCTCTTTATCATCAAGTGAAGAGGTAATTCATTATAGACCTATCCCAGGAGCTATAAAGGAGGACGAAATATCAGATGATGAAGGTATAAGTCACCAACTTGTTGTTACACCACTGGAAAAGCCATTGCCATGATGGGTAAGGCAGCTCTACGACCATGATAACCAGATGCCTATGTCTATTGAGTAGGATGCAGAAGGACAAAGGTGGTCTCAGAGAATCGAGGAGCAAAGGAGGGCTTCTGCTCACATAGTCAATATGGCCTTGATGGCTGAGATTATTGCAGAAGTTAAGGAGCCTATGAGTTTGGAGTAAGCACTTGCATACCGAGATTGGAAAAATGCTATGCAAGTAGAATATGACAGCATCATGAAGTATGAAACTTGGGAGCTGGTAGATCGACCACCTAGCAGAAGGGTTATTGGCACCAAGTGGGTTTGGAAGGTAAAGTACAAGGCCGATGGGACTTTGGAAAATTGCACAAGGATTTTTGTAGGTTGAAGGGTTAGATTTTCAGGAATCTTTTGCTCCGACTGCCGGAATGACCACTATTCACACAGTACTATCTGTGGCTGCTCATAAAGAGTGGCCAGTTTATCAAATGGATGTTAAATTAGCATTCTTGAATGGTGACCTCAAGGAGGAGGTGTACGTGGCTCAGCCACCAGGGTTTGAGGCCCCCCATTCTGAGAATAAGGTATGTAAGCTGAAGAAGGCTCTGCACGTCCTGAAACAGGCCCCAAGAGCATGGTACCAACAATGGATAGACAAATTCTTTCATAAATTAAACTTCAAAAGATGTGCCTCAGATGCTAACTTGTATGTGTACAGGAAAGGTGGAAAATCTACTATTATTGTTCTATATGTGGATGATCTCCTTATTACAAGTGACTATGAAGACATGATCCAGTAGACTAGAAAGGTGTTGAGCACAGAGTTTGAGATGATAGACTTAGGCTTGATGCACTACTGTTTGGGGATTGAAGTCTGGCAAAAGCTAGGCAAGATCTTTATCTCTCAGCAGAAATGTGCAAGGGAGATCTTGAAGGCATTTGATATGTTCGAGTGCAAGGAGATAGCTACACCTATGGAGGTAAATGCGAGGTTGTCTATGGAGGATGCCTCACCACTAGCAAACATCCAGAGGTACAGGAAGTTGGTCGGCAGTATCATCTATCTGTGCAACACCAGACCGGACATCAGTTTTGCTATTGGCATTTTGAGCAGGTTCTCCAATAAGCCCTGGGAGAATCGTTGGAATGCAGGGATGCAGGTGCTCAATCACTTATGGTATGGGCACTTCCTTGGCTGGTCATTGTTACTCAGATTGGGCTAGAGATGTTGATTCCAAGAAATCAGTTTCTGGATATTGTTTCTCTTTAGGTTTAGGTATTTTCTCTTAGATTAGTAAGAAACAACCAACACTGGCATTGTCTTCTGCTGAGGCTGAGTACAAGGCAACATGTTTTGCTGCTTGTGAAGTAGTGTGGATGAGGAGGATCTTATGGCACATGGGAGTGCAAGAGGATGAGGCAACTGTGCTGAGGTGCGACAATCAAAGTTGCATGGCCATTGCTAAAAATCCAGTGTTTCATGCGCGCACAAAACATATAGAGATTCAGTATCACTATGTGCGTGATTTGATCAAGGACGGGATAGTGGAATTGGTCTACTATCCAACAGAGAAAAATGGAGCAGATATCTTCACAAAGGCACTCAGGAAGGATCAGCTTTAGGGTCATCTTTAGAGACTCGGCATTGGGCCGAGAAGGTAGTTCACCTATGGGTGGACATTGAGGGGGGGTGTTAGATATGCTCAATGCCCCACCCTCTTGGTAACCACTAGTGGTCCGAGGTGCTCAAGTTTAAGGCCCCCATATGAGAAGAAGCCACGTGTGAGCCCGGGACACTGGATAGATCTTGACTTGCATGTCAGATGAGGTCTATCAATGAGACTGTTGATGGTAGAAAGGTGATTATATGGGAGCCCCTTATTCTTGTTGGGGCTTGGGGGCTAGTTGGCCCCCCTGGTGGGGGTTTGGGGGCAAGATCCATCGAGGCGACCATATAGGGAATATTCACTGAATATTCCATGGATGACCAGTCGGTTCCACTAACTAGGTTGACTAGTCAACTTCACCGATTGGGTTGACTGGTCGGTTCCACCGACTACGTTTATCCCCGACTACCACCTTCATAGCTATAACGAGGCGACCTCCCCAGTCCATTGTACTAGATTAGATCTTCCAGCTAGTAGCTCTTCACCTAGTATCTATGTAGATCGCCATCTACGCTCCACTGTGGGAGCGCACAGGTGGACGGAGCCATTATCTGTACTACATCAGTATTGAAGATAGTGATGGGCGACCGGTCTACTGCCCTCACTTGTGTTGTGTGTTGGACCTGTGGGAATGCAGAAGGTGGGTCTCTCTCTCTCTCTCTCACACACACACACACACACACACACACATCCTCCCATTGGGAGGAGATATCAAGTAGCACCTCAATCTTTATGGGGGATTTTCTCAACTTAGTGCATTTTTATGTAGCATTGTCGGAATAATAGTACCACACGTTCCAATTTATGTGGATATGAAGGCCCTGACACATGAGTGAGGTGAGCAATTTTAAATGATAATATTTGATATAGATGGACCATAGAAAATGAGAGATGGCTTGCATGTATATACCAAGGGTATTATCACACTTGACTAGAATATGTATATTTGAGCCAAGATAACTAGTATTCTGAGAGAGGCATGATACGAAGCTATCTTGCCATAGTAGTGTTAGAGATAATTAGAACTGATATAGTAGAGAATATGGAGAAAGCATAAGCTCATGGCTTTTAAGCATCATAGTGAACATAAATACCCTTGTAATTATATAAGGAACTACCGTAGGATAAGGGATATACCATGACTATGGATTGATAAGTTCGATAATGATAAGAACCCATGTATTAATATGAATAAAAAGCGATATTTGATTTTTGAGAGGAGAAGGAGAAATCCCACAAAGAACATGTACTCCTATAAACCCCAACTTCAGATTAAGGAAGTGGGAGATAGATAATAGATATATGCCAAGGAGATGTTCACACTTGATCCTAATATATGTAGTCGAATTAGGAGAAATCGACGTTTACATGATGTGTATTAGGAAGTTATATTACAATATTTGTATTGGACATAGACAAAGGTGATATGAAAAGAGAAACCCGATAGACCCTTATTTTGGATTAATCGAAGGGAAGATGGCAAACATTTATATACCAAGGAGATTGTTTACTTTTGAACCTAATATATTTAGTAGAATTGAGAGAACCGGAAGTCTATGTGATGTGTATTAGGAAGATATATGGCAAGAATTTTATTGGATATAGGTGATAATTGAGATAAATGTGGGACATGATTACTTTGAGAGACGGAATACATGGTAAATGTGGTGATATAGAAAATTTGATACATGAAGGATTAACCACCACTGAAGTATATAGTGGATTATACCGTGAGGTCTTCAAGAACCACGGAATATTACGAAGTTCTAATGGAGGCACCCTAAAGTATAAATAACCAACGACATTGGATAAAGGGCTCCCCTATTAAACTGTAGGGGATAACATTAGGAGAGGAGGACCCAACTGAGGTACCATGGAGAGACCATTGTGTTAAAAAGGGACGCTAAATTAGACATGAAATAAAAGGCAAATTTTAATGAAATACCGTGATTAAGACATGAGGAGATACAATGGTAGAGATTTGCACTGGACAGGAGATAGGGGAGCATAGCCACAAATTAATGTGGAGGACCTCCTTGGAGGGAGAGTCCTCCCCATTGCCCAAAGCACTACAGCATCCAAGGAGAGTGCAGTGCAAGGAAGTCCTAGTTGACGTGAGTTGGGGAGAAAGAGAAGACTTGCAATCAGAGTACACATCTCAAGGAGACCTGCGCTTAGGACACGCAAGTAATAGAGCACTTAAGTGATGGGAGACTCGAGGTGAAATGAATGTTGCAGCCCCCGCCATGAAAACCATGAAGGGGGAACAGTACCCCAGTCTGGACTGTATAAGGAAATATGGCATTATGTAGAGCCCACATGGTCAT